>NW_026652288.1:85823157-86016451 GCF_009828535.3 Hylobates moloch | reverse complement strand
AAAAATGCATTCACCACTCCATCTTCCTGGAAGTGAACATTTTCTATAATGCTTTTAAAGTAGTACTCTTGAATATCCATGTGACTCCAGAAACCAATTATAGAACTGTCTCAAAATAGATTGTGCTAAAAGACCCATGTTTAATCATTAGATTAACTGAAATAATTAGTCTGTATGTGACCACTTTACATATTTCCATGTTTCACCTACTATCCAATTTAATGTTCAAGGCATGTGAATGAAAAAAACAAGCAAACTAAAATAAATGTAATCCCCCAATACTAAGAATTGAGCTGTATAATAGTATAAGGTTCCTGCTGCTTATTTTTTGACATAACTACTCTGATATATTTTATGCACATTTCCATCCTACATATTATGTGTCTTCTGTTTGTTTGGATATTTCATATCTTCTTTGTGATTCATTAACTAGTATTTCTTTTCACAATTTTTAATACTTAGTTATTTAAATGAACCCATTTATGGGTTAATGTTTTCTCTGGCTTCTATGCATCAGTAGCCACCTTCTTGCCATGAATCTCTTTTACCTATAGGGAATGAATATTATAAGCTTCAGATCCAAAGTGGGAGTGGAAATCCTGCTTATAATCTTTACTGGATATGCAAACTTGAGCAAACTCTTTAGTGCTTCTGAACCTGTTTCCTTGTATATAAAATGGGGATAATAATTACCACATCGTGATGTTGTATAGAGTAAGAAAAATGTGAAATCATTGAGCCAGTGCCTAGAATACTCCAGATGCCAAATAAATGTTAGTTCTCTTCCTTTCTCTCCTTAGTAATTAAATAAATACATGTAAACAAAAAAGCTTTCTTGTGTGGACATTCTTTACGTTAACAAATCTCCTATCTCTCCCCCATGACTTTATTACTATTAAAACACACTGTGGGGGGTGGGGTCCATACATTTGTATTTTATTTGCTTTTATTAGTTTCTGCATTTTACTCTCAGTTTCTGCTCCTCTTATAATAGCTTAATATCCAATTTATCTTAAGTTTCTATTTTCTTCCTTTATGGCGGTAAGAAGATATGATTCAGTATTAATTAAATCCTACAATTTTACTATATCTATAGTTTTCACACAAAGACAGTAATATGTAATATGGTAGAAAGAGCAAAGCATTTTTTTTTTTTTTGAGACGGAGTCTCGCTCTGTCGCCCAGGCTGGAGTGCAGTGGCGCAATCTCGGCTCACTGCAAGCTCCGCCTCCCGGGTTCACGCCATTCTCCTGCCTCAGCCTCTCCGAGTAGCTGGGACTACAGGCGCCCGCCACCACGCCCGGCTAATTTTTTGTATTTTTAGTAGAGACGGGGTTTCACCGTGGTCTCGATCTCCTGACCTCGTGATCCGCCCGCCTCAGCCTCCCAAAGTGCTGGGATTACAAGCGTGAGCCAGGATTAAAAATTCTCTCTACATTTAGATAATAACTATGTCACATAAAGAAAACACCAAAAAGACTAAAAAGTTGTCAAGTTGTCAGTGGTTGTTTCTATCTTTTCTAAACTTTCTACTGCCGTAGATGGGAAAAAGGAAGGAAGACTGTTAACATTTAAACATGAGAACATCAGAATGGATCCAAATAATGCTTTGTAACAATGGACATTTGTGAAAAAGTATTTTTACAGAAGTTAATAAAATTATTCATTTTTCACACTTCATGTGTACCTGCGCATAAGCAAAAAATAAAATGAATTGATTTTACACGAGTGAATTTCTTTCATTTATGACAATTAGTCATGAGGACTCTAGTGCCCTAGGATTATTTTATAAAATAGAAAGTTTTTTTTTTGTTTTTTCTGATGGCATAACACAACAAACACACTGACACTTGGATAGATGAAAAGCAGAACTGTTTGCTACTTACTGCTTCAAGTAAGAGAAGGCTATGAGGCAGGGCCACTCTGGGAGTTGTGTTAAGGACGAGGTCACAGCAAACTGGAGCCAGAAGTGGGCAGCTTATGAATGGCAAGCGGGGTGGGTTTAGCTAGGTCTACCCCATCCATGTAAGTTGGTGAATTTAATTAATTTTGTGGGCTGCAGGGATAGGAGCTGTTTTTACTTCTTTACTACCTCGCCCTGGGATGAATAGGGAAGGCTTACACTAACCTGGAAGTGTGAGAGCTGGATAATGGAAAGTTGTTCCTGTGTGAACTTATCAGCTGCTCAAAAAGGAGAACTGATCTACTTTTCACCAAGACCTCAAAACTGGCTCAAGGAAGTATTTTTGAAACTACATTACAAGGGCCCACCTAGTTCAGTAGCAGGGAATGATGTACAATGATTAGTTGTGGTTTCTTGTTGAAAAATATCATTGTTTACATGATAGCATTTTGTAGAGATAACCATTTTAACATGACTATTCTGAATATAAAATAAGACTTTTAGGGTATATTTATCTATTGGTACTTGCAGTTTTTTGGTATGGTAATAGACAATTATTTTGTATGATAATAGATAATACAGTTTTTGTTTGTTTGTTTTGAGACAGAGTCTCACTCTGTCACCCAGCCTGGAATGCAGTGGTGTGATCTCGGCTCACTGCAACCTCCACCTCCCGGGTTCAAGAGACTCTCTTGCCTCAGCCTCCTGAGTAGCTGAGACCACAAGCGCATGCCACCACGCCCAGCTAATTTTTGTATTTTTAGTAGAGACCGGGCTTCACCATGTTGGTCAGGCTGGTCTCGAACTAGTGGCCTCAGGTGATCTGCCTGCCTTGACCTCCCAAAGTGCTGGGATTACTGGCATGAGCCACTGTGCCTGGCCTGATAAAACATTTTTATATACTGATTAAAACACTAGTTTAATTTCTCCTCCTGCCCCGAAGATTAGCAGAAATATAATATGTAGTCATACCTTCTGTAGAAAACTTAGTATAAGGAAAGCTTGTGAAGAAGTCAAGTGGGCTTTGCAGGACATTAGAAATGAAATTAAAAGTAAAATTAAAGTATTTTATTATTTGAATGCTTTCAATTGCTACAATTCTCCTTGACTCTCACTGAATAATGATAGTTCTCCATTGAATAGTTTCCACTTGTGAAAAACCTCTTGATAACGTACGCTAAGCTCGAATATGGCCAAGACCTGCTTGTTTTTCTTAGTTTATTTTGACAATTTGAAAAATAAATTTAAACAAAAGGTCCTTAGCGTGCTACTTTTCTATTTGTGTGGCTAAAATGGTTGTATTTTGGAAAAGGTGGTTCGGTCATTTCAATTGTCTTTGTGCATGAATCTGTTGACTGCATCATAACTCCAAGAGAATGACATGCAATTGATTGAGAAGTTGGCCAGAGAAAACAGTTTGATTGCAGAGGTGCCCTTGTCATTGGTGGGTGCAGGTGTGACTTTTAATTATGTCTGTATAAACTGCCGGATTGACCTTGCATTTCTGCTATTTTTTCAACTGTTAAATTTATAAAGACTTGTATTGGCTATTGTTCGTTCAATTGCCTCAGACACAGTTTTTATGAAGGCCAAACTTGATGTGGGCCAAAATTGTTGATAGCTTCCAGAATGAAGACTCTTTTGTATAGTTGAGAATTAGATGGCATGTAAAAGGTGAAGGAAAGCAATCTTATAAAAAGATGCTAAGGAAATGTTGAGAATAGATGCTAGTACTACTTTCTGTCTACATTGTTCCTTGTTACTCTTTGCCTTCTTTCAACGTATTTTCTAATAAATGCTAATGATAATAACAACAGTGGCAAATACATTAGCATAAACTACTGTGTAATCTTATATAACTACATGTTATTTATCAGGTGGATTAAACATAGAATTTATAAAGATATATTTTCTATTGATTTTAGGAGGTGGAGATAAAATGGATTTCTTTAAAGAGCAAGAGAAATCTGATATGCTGGGGGAAAAAAGTCTATACTATACTAAAGCAAATGTTCTCTTTCCTTTGTCCAGGGAATTAAATTTTTCTGATGTAAAGCCAATTGCTGGAGAGAGATTCACTGGGGATCACTTCTGTTGAAGGAATAAGATGAGTTTGTGAAAAATTTTGAAACTCTATTAGAGGATTTGTATGCAGTGTGCAGTGTCAGCTATTGTAACACTTTATAGTTGAAATGCACACAACATATATTACTGTTATAAAATGTCTTGTTGTGAATATTAAATAAAAACAGCATAGATAAAGTGGAGAGGTTACTAAACAAGATATGTGGATTTAGAGAACATCATTCTTGTTCCAAATATAATAAAGATATACAAACCAATATTTATTCCTTTAAATGTAATAAATACTTTCTAAGCACCTACATCTTTTACTTTCTATTTTAAAGACTATATTAATTTCCAGTGAGAACTGATACTGATTCCTTTTCTTTTGTGTAGGCCATGGATATTACCATATGATTAAGTGACTTTCTCTGTAAGATTGTAATGTTAATGAATAGGACTCTTTCTCTTTGGGTTATAAATGTCTCTGGTTGCTTTAACATGCATCATTCCTCCATATATTTATATACTGATTCAGTTAAGACTTTGAATTGTATAAACTTTATCCAGTTTGCTATCCAGTTATAGGTCTTGAAGGGGAAAAAACATCCCTGAAAATTTTCATCATTCTTCTAAGACTGAGTTTAAGAACAAATTTCTCCTGGTGTTTGTCTCCAAATTCCTGAAGCCTGACTTGCATTTTTTTTTTTTTTTTTGCATTACATTCACCACCTAACATATATTTCTTCCAACAGAGAATTGCCCAATAATCATTTGTTGGCTGTTTTTTTTAATGAAGATGGGTCGCACCCATCTTTGGTGATAAGTGTCATAAGTTGCAAATAGCTGGCACTTGGATCTTCCAACCTAACTTTTTGCAATATGTCAATGTTTTCAAGAGCCAGGAAATGAGCATCCTGAAATGGGAATCAAATTGCTGAAATCTATTAAGAAACTGATTTTGCTGTTTTCGTAGATTTTCAGCGAAGACACAGAATGCTTTTAACTTAAGAGGCAATATAGTTTGGAGACAGAACATGACCTAAGAATTTATTTTTAAAAATTGATACATAATATTTAACGTATTTAAGGGGGTATCTTTTGTTGCATGCATAGAACATGTAATGTTCAAATCAAGGTATTTGGAGTACCCATCATCTTAAACATTGATCATTTCTGTGTATTGGGAACATTTCAAGTTTGTGACTGAGGAATTCCTTACAATATGAAATCCGGAAGCCTATTAAAACCACAGCCACAGTAGCCTTTTATGTTTTAAACAAAATAACTAGAGCTGTCTGTGTTAGATTCACAATCCTGAGTGAAATTTACTATGACAAGAAAATCACTGAGCAGGGTTAAATGATTTGCCATTATTTTAGAAGTGGAAAGAGATATTAAATACTTATGTAATACAAGTGTAAAGAAATGTCCAAAAAATTTGACATGCACTTCTGTATATATAAGAAATGGAGTGATGAGGGATTATAGAGACACACTTTGTGTGTTTGGTGGAATTCTTGAAATATTACATTACATATGTGCTAATGAATACATTATTAAAATCTACATTTGCCCAAATATTTACCACTAATACATAGTAGAAAGAAAGGGAGTTACCACTGTGAATTGCCTACCTTCTTTGTGAAATGCAGTTTTTTTGTGTGTGTTGAGATGTTTGACTTTATCTGATATCAAAGGAACATGTATATGTTTTCCAACTTTCACTTTAGATTCGGGGGTACATGTGCTGGTTTGTTATCTGGGTATACTATGTGATGCTGAGGTTTGGGTATGTATTATCCCATCACTGTGGTACTGAACATGGTACCCAGTAGTTTTTTAGCCCTTCACGCCTGGCCCCAGAGGTCTCCAGGTTCTGTTGTTGCTATCTTTATATTCCTGAGTACCCAATGTTCAGCTCCCACTTGTAAGTGAGAACATGTGGTATTTGGTTTTCTGTTGCTGTTTTAATTTGCTTAGGATAATGGCCTCCAGCTGGATCCATGTTGCTGCAAAAGACATGATTTCATTCTTGTTTATGGCCATGTAGTATTCCATGATGTATATATACCACATTTTCAACCCAGCGTGCCATTGATGAGCACCTACGTTGATTCCATATCTTTGTTACTGTGAATGGTGCTGCATTAAACATGCAAGTGCATGTGTCTTTCTGGTAGAATGATTTTTTGGGGGGTATATACTCAGTAATGGAGTTGCTGGATTAAATGGTAGTTCTAATTTCTTTGTGAAATCTCCAAACTGCTTTCCATAGTGGATGAACTAATTTACATTCTTGCTAGCAGTGTATAAGCATTCCCTTTTCTCTGCAACCTTGCCAGTTTCTGTTATTTTTGACTTTTTAATATTAGCCGTTCTGACTGATGTGAGGTGGTATCTCACTGTGGTTTCAATTTGCATCTCTCTGATGATTAGTGATGTGGAGGATTTTTTCATGTTTCTTGGCCAATTGTATATATCTTCTTTTGTGAAGTGTCTCTTCTTGTGTCTTTCGTTCTTTTTTTAATGGGATTATTTGTTTTTTGCTTGTTCAATTGTTTAAGTATCTTATGGATTTTGGATATTAGATCTTTGTCAGATGCATAGTTTGCAAATATTTTCTCTCATTCTATAGGTTGTCTGTTCATTCTGTTGATAGTTTCTTTTGCTATACAGAAGCTTTTTAATTAGGTCCCAAAGGGACATATTTTGATGGAAGACTCTAAAGACGTGAAAATATTGCAAGTAGTTTATTTGTTTTTATTTGCAGAACAAACACATAAATGGTGATTCAATGTTTGAAGTCCAATGCAATGATAAAATAATATAAAGCTTCTTGAAAATAGGCTGTAGTTGTAAAGGTATTCATTTTTACCTGTTCGATATTAGTTTATTATCAAGAAGCTATACGACTAAATTAGAGCTGAATTTGTCTCCTGAGAATTGCCTGTTGAGTCACTCTGGAATCTGTGTTCCATCCAATTTTCAGAGTTATAAGAGTTACTGTATTAGTAATTTTGAGGGAGGTATAAAGCATGTGTAATATAATTATTAAGATTAATGATCTGAAAAGGTAGGAATTACTAAAAAATTTCCCTTGTACACCATGCATGAGCAACATATTGATTTGGTTTTAATGTTACTCTGCGTTTAAAATTCCATACCATCTTTTCAAATGTTAAAAGAATAAAATACAATATCAATTCTAAACACGAAACTCACTATTTCGAGTATAACTAATTATATTGGAACTGTGAAAGTAGTGTATTACAATAGTGCATTTCCAAAACTATCTAGGAACTATTTTGTTGTCTCAATTAGAAATTATTTTTGTAGTTGAAAGAAAAGTATAAAAATATATTTTGAAAGACATTTGTCCTTTTATAATGTAGAGCCAGATGTTTCCAGGGTCGAAGCTATTAGAAAGTGAATAGATACTTGCTTATACTAGTTTCCAATACTCATGGGAATCATTTAATGGGGTTTCTTTTCTTTTCTCTTTTCTTTTCTTTTCTTTTCTTTTCTTTCTTTTCCCTCCTTCTCCGCCTTCTCCTTCTTCTTCTTTTCTTCTTTTTTTTAACTAGGGTCTCACTCTGTCACCCAGGCTGTAATTCAACTTTCAGTAGTTCCCTACTTGCTCAGGTTTTACCTCAGTCTTGGCCTTTGATGAGTGACCAAAATCTTTGCTTAGGGTATTGAGGGAAGGAATAGTTTTACTCCCATGAGGTTGGTGATTTAAATTCATACTATATTTGGCTTAGACTGATTCTCAGTTACTGTAATAATAAGTTTCTTGTTTATATGATGCACAGTGAAATGAAAATGGTCAGTCCTTCCTGTGGAATCAGATAGCTACTGAAAATTCAGGCATGCCAATAGGTTCCTTTCTTGGACCTTCTCTTTTGCTCAATTGGTAAATCTCAGAGTGTCTTTTCAGTGCCTCCACATTTTCAGCTTGAGCATAAATAACTTTCCAGTATAATCTCCTATTATGCTTCATCCCAACTTGCTGCCTCTTCTTCTTATAATTATGCTTTCTCCGAGCTCCATGATTATTAATGACATTTCACTCTCCTGGATTATTTTCTTAACTGTTCTAATCAAATCTTCTAAGACTGAGATCAATTTTCACCTCTTTCCTAAAGCCATGCATGTCCTTCCCCAAACTTCAGCCTGAAATAGTATCTCCAGTTTATGAACAGTACTTCTAGCATTTATTCAGGAGTTAATTATGTCTGTATCTTATATTATTTAAAATATCTTAAAAACTTTTACACCTACTTACACTTCTAGTCTAACACTTATCTAACTTTATTAGAGGGTGCAGCTTGAAGGCATACTTACTGTTATGGGCTGAATCATGTTACCCAAAACTCATATTGAGGTCCTAACTCCTAATATCTCCGAATGTGACTGTATTTGAAGATAAGCGTTTTCAAGAGGTAATTAAGTTAAAACAGTGTCGTTACTTTGGGCCTTAACCAATATGACTAGTGTCTTTATGAGAAGGGGAAATTAGAATGTAGACACACACAGAGAAAAGACCATGTGAAGACACAGGGAGAAGACCGCCATGCACTACCCAAGGAAAGAGACCTCAGAAGATACCAACCTTGATGATCTTGAACTTCTAGATCACACCCAGCAGCAAGAAGATACTCAGTAGAATTTAATTATATTTAAATTGGTAATTGCTGAAAAATTTTCAACATCCACTCCTAACCCTAAAGTACACTTGTACTCTTGAGCTTTTTATTATGATTTTTAAGTTTTAAAATAATTGCAGAAGACTAACCTAATTGGGTTTCTTTTAAAATTTATTTTATAAAATTTCAGCATTAATTTAACCAGTCTTTAAAAAAAGTTTCTCCTTAATGATCCAGTTGCTAGTGAAACCCAGTCTTTATGGTATCCGTAAATAGAAAATGTCTCAGAGATGTTATTAATGGTGAAGTGAGCAGTCTTCTCAGGAGTCCCTTAAATGATGAACACCTGTCTCATCATTAACTTAACAGGTTCTCATTATGATAGGTATCAACGAAATGATAATCGGTGGCATTCTTATCGTACCATTGAACTAGTGGGAATAGTAAAGTAATGAATAATTGACATTAACCATGTCCTAAGACTCTCTCTCTTAATAGAACCGAGACACAGAATACGTGAGAGTAACATTTATTTCTGATGCTGAAATTACTTGTCAACAATGAGTCAGGCAACTAGAAAAAAATTATATGCAAGTTATTAACACTTATACTAATAACTTACAACACTTATACTAATAACTAATAGCTACAAAATTAAAAGCAGAATGGAGAATATATCTGAAAACATTAATCCAGTTTGCCAGAGTAGTGTACACAAATGTGAGCACAGCTACTTGCAGAGACAGAAAAGCATTTTTTATCTTGGTTGTGCTCTTCATTAATTTAAATTATATATCTTATCATTTCTAAAGAAGGTTTATATATGGATTGTGAATTTTTCTACTCTTACTTATATCAATTACATTTTTTCCAGTGGTATATTCTTATAGGTATCACTGGAAAAAAAATTAAATGTTCTAACTTTAAATATTCCCTCAACAAGTATTTACCAAGATTAGAATGGGTATTTGGGAAAATAAAACAAAATAAAATAAAATAAAATAACAACCTTGGTAACTCTTCCAGTCCATTACCCCACACTAAGACCGCCTCCGAAGATGAGAAAGTCCAGACACAATTGTAAAGTAAGGGAAACTTGTTTTTGACATCTTCCCATTCCCAGTAAACATTTATTCTGCAATATTAACTTGAGATATCCAGTGGTCTTAGCTGTCACATGGCTGCTGAGCATCTCCCAATACCAATTCTCCATCTGTACCTCTTCTGTGTATGCTATACTCCATACTTGCACTGCCCAGTGGGGGAGCCGCTTATCACATGTGGCTATTTAAAGTTAAATTGGTTCACAGTAAATAAAATTTAAAATTAATTTTCTCATTAACATTAGCCACACTTTAAGTGTTTAATAGCTATATGTGGCAAATGGTTCTTATATTGGACAATACAGATGTGGGACATTTTCATTACCACAAAAAGTTCTGTTGGAAAGCACTGATCTAGAACTGTCTCTATTCTTCTATCTTCAGTCAAATTCAGCAGACTTCAATATTTGCCTCTTGATACCCTACTTCTGTGCTTTCCATGTCATCTGATGGAAATTTTGTGCTTTCAAAATTATTAACTACTTAAAAGATCTAATGTTAAACTTTCTGAAGAGTTTTGACATCACCCTTGTACATAAAAGTTAAGTAGTAAAATTGATTAACTAAGTTTTATTATAGAAAATTACTCATAAGCAATATAAAAGTGTCAGGTAATACACCTTAATTTCTACCTTATTTACATACAAAGAAGAAAGCCTGAGTAAGTCACATGTCAAATTTCCCAAAATGATAAAAGGAAAATCAGAATATGTAATTTGTTGTAAGAAATTAATCAGAAAGTAAGCAGCAAACTCATGAAAATGCAGAATTCCCTAAAACCATTATGTTTCTGAGTTTATGGAAGTAAAAAGCAATAAAAAATGTAAATCGAATGTTTAACAATGTTGATATTGGTCATTGAATCTTGAACATACAAAAACATGGAACTCTTCATTAATATACTACATACTCTGGGTTCTATTTTTATCTGTTATACAGGTATTACTTTTATAAAAGGTACTTGTGATGATGGAATTTCTCATAAGATTTTGTAATTCTTCCTTTGACTTAAGATCTAGATATTTAAAAGAACTGGATAAAATATATGTTTTTTAGCATTTCTATTTCTCATTTTCTTAATCTCATTAATAAAACTATTAGTTACATTTTTGAGCTCTGAGTTGGTATGGAAGATTATATACAATTAAGTAAGCTATGGTCTTGGCAGCCTAGAAACCTACATTTCATCAAGGAATGCCATACATTCAAAAATGGTCAAAAAGTTTCCTGTTAAAAAGTATTTAAGAAAGTAAAGATCTTTAGAACTTCTGAAAAAAATTCCCATATTATATTCAGCTCATAGAATTAAGAAAGTTCTAGGAGTTGGAATTTGTCTGGAAGAGGTATAAAACATCATGGAAAAGGGTCTATTTATTGGAAGGTGAGACTGAAATCTAAGGTGTGTGATTGAGAATGATGAGAGCTAAAGTTAAAAGTGTAGATTGGGGGCAAATTGTGGAGATTTTAAATACCAGAGTAGTGAATTTACACTTCATTCTGTGGGTAAAGCAGCAAAACTGAATTCTAATGTGAGATTTCAAGATGAGAAACTACACAAAATTATTAGCATAGAGAACATTTTCAATCATGCAAAAAGGTTATTTCAAATATTTGGCTGGTATTAGGAAGTGACAATTTGGCCACAGGATATGATAAATGAAATACAAGGCCAGACTTTTTTTTAAATCAAGAATAACTTTTATTCAATTATTTTACTAGTTTCACAACAGATAACTTGGCATAGATGTCAACAATAGTCCTGTGGTGTTGAAATGTGTGGGCTCAATTTCCAGCTCTTTCACCTTCTGGCTGGGTATTTGTGGGCTGGTTACTGTACATCTCTGTGCTCATGGATAATAAATGTAGATAATTTAGATGATAAAATGTAGATGTTATATATATATAAAAAGAAATGTAGATAATATAGATATATAAACACATAGTAGGTAGCTAATAACCACCTGGTAGCTAATAATTACCAATAACTTGTAGTTAATGTTATTATAATAATTATTAATGTGATGGATAATGGCACGAAGATCCTCAAAGTAATACTTTATGGGTTGTTACCTTACCAAAGTTCTATTAATCCTGAAAGCTTCCCCAAATCTATTTTCTACACCATTAAACATACTCATATTAATTTAATGATTAACTGATTTATTAGTTCATTCATTTATTCTCTTAATAAAACTTTCATCCACTTATTCAGGAACAAATAAGATATTATGGAGGAAAATTAATTTCGCCTAGTTTTAGGGTTGAATTCACAAAGAAATTATAATGTAGGCATATTTATTACTGCCTAGTTTCCATTTCACTCATTGTCTATTGAATGGCAGACATGCATTTTGAGTGAAATTGACTCACTTCAAGCCACAGGATTAGGCCAGATTGGCCTGAGCCACTCATTGTAATCTCATCACTTTTATTACAGTGATGAGCTCAAGATTGGGCACCTGTCTTCAGCTGTTTTTATCTGGATGAGGTCCTATTTTTCTTTAAATGAATGGATGATGAAAGCTATTTCTTTTCCCATGTTGTATAAGAACAAGAGAGCACGCAGGAGCCTCTGGCTGCCATTTTAGGGCCAAGAGTTTACAGCTGACCCAAGAATCATAAGCAAAACCAAGAAAGAAAAGTTGAGAAGGATAAACCAGGGTGTGATCACATTGCTTTAACAAAAATAAAGCCACATTGAAAACGGGTTTATCCTTAGCCTCTTCAGTAACATAAACCAATATATTCCCCTACCAGAGAGTCCCATTCTTTGACATCCTGCTTCTGTCAGGTGGTCTCTACAGAGGTGTAATTCTGAATCCTGCTATATAGTTATGGTAACTACCTCTTCTTGCATCCTTCCGATTCCAGATGGTTGTGGCTGTTTTGTGTTGTTTCGAATCCCCAGAATATCTCCCTGTGCTCTTTTTAACTTAGCTCTTCTTTCACATATGGTGCAGATCCATATATTAAATTCTCCTTGCTTGAAATACCTAGAGTCCTTTCTGTTTTCCTAACTGTACTATGACTGCTTTAGAACTCTTAAAATGAAAATATTGTTTTACTTTTTGAACAATAAGAAAGCAATAACTTTGTATGTGTGTCTGTATGCTTGTGGCTTCCATGTTATTAAATGCTGTTATAGACTGGGTTGTGTCTGCTCCAAATTTATATATTGAGGCCCAACTCTCAAAGTGACCATATCTGGAGACAGGATCTTTAAGGAGGTTATTAAGGTTAAATAAGGTTATAAGGGTAGGACTCTAATTCAATATAACTTGTGTCCTTAAAAGAAGATAAAGAGAGAGACACTCAGAGTGTGCATGCACAGAGGAAAGGCAATGTGAAGTCACAGTGAGAAGGTGGCCATCTGCAAGCCCAGGGGCGAGGCCTCAGGAGAAACCAAACCTGACGACACTTGGATATCGGATTTCTAGTCTCTGGAACTGTGAAAAATAAAGATTTGTTTCTCAAGCCTTGATTTTTTACGGCAGCTCTAGAAGGCTATTACAGATGTCATTTAACTATGAGTCTATGATGATGTCTACATAATCACCACATCATTAATAAATTAACTACATAAAATTGGGTTCCTGGATAAGATTGGCTTTATAAGTCAAATGTAAAGGAAGCTCTTCCTAGGGGAAGTCAAGTAATAATCACTGGTGGTCATGAGGGTTAAGGCAACAATGGTGCCAAAGAGAACACAAATGTAGCGGCTTCCTAAGTGTGCCTCCCTTCAGGGGATGGTGAATATACACCACTCATTAAGACTGTTTATTATTCATTCAGAAAGCCAGCTCTACTTGTTTATTTCTGAGTTTTCACTTTCAAATGCTCTTTCAAGAGTAAAGCTTGTGAAGAGGAGCTCACCTATATTTTGTGATCATCCTCAGAGCATATTTTCATATCCAAAGCAACAAAAAATAGAAAACAGGCCCCAACCATAAAGTATGCCATAAAAAAGGAAAGGCATGAAGGATATAAAAGGAGTTTTATGCCTCTTGTGTTTGATTCATTTGGATGAAGTAATGCTTTATCCAAGGGGAGAAATAATCTCTGACTCTTCTCTAGGCGGAGATGTGATTTATGTATTGAAACAGCTCAATAGATGTCTTTGGTAGTATTTTGACTTGAAGCTTGTGGTAATATTAACTTGGCCTTGTAAGTAATTTCAGCTGGACTGGAAGGCTGCTATGGAGGTGACTTGGAAATGTGAAGAAAAACTTTTGTTCATCTGACTTGAGAATGAACTCCTTAATATTCTATACCTCTGAGCCCTGATTCAAGTTAAGCTGAATTTTATAGATGCTGACATAGATTGATTTGCATTTAGTCTTGTTGTTTGAAGGCTCTTATTCCTCTTGTCATTAAAGATGAGTGAGAAGTTATATAGTCTTGTTTATATTTAATTTAATATAATGTGACATTTTACATTCAACTGTAAGGAGGACATTAAAAGAAAAGAAAAACAGTTGAAGGTCAATAAATATTCTAGACACATGTCTTATAATGAAGTATAGAAGACTGGGTATGTTTAGCCTAGAGGACTAGAAGTGAGAAAGAAAGATAATAGGTGCTTTTAGACATTTTCTATACTCTCATATGGAAGAGATACAAGTTAGTCTGCTTAGTTTTAGAAACAAGGACCAGAATCAAAAGGCATAGGTTTCAGGGAGATAGATTTCCAATTAAAATAAAGACAAACTTTCTGATATACTGAAGTACCAGTATTCATGAAAGAAATAGCATGTCTTGTAAGAAACTGAGTTTCTGAACACTATACAATTTCAAGGGAGAAACATATAAATTTCAGGACCATTTTTATTTTTTAAAGTTAGGATGTATTAAATCATAATATACCCAAAATATAATTTTTGATATTTTTATCTCCTTTCCTCCATTCTATTCTACTATTTGCAATTCTCCCTCATGTTGGTAAATGACTCCTCCATCTCCATGAACCTGGTGAAGTTATCTTCTCTTATCTAGACAAAGGGTTGGCAAATTACAGGCTACACGACAAATTTAGCACACTGGCTGCTGTTTTATGGCCCTCCAGGTAAGAATAGTTTTTACATTTTTTAATGGCTGATAAAATAATGTTTTATGATGCAAAAATGATGTAAAATTCAAATTTCCATATCCATAAATAAAGCTTTATTGGAAAACAACTAACCACATTTATTTGTTTATTTACTGTGAATGTATTTCTGCTACAATGGCAGAATTAAGTTATTCTGGCAAAGATTTGTATAGCCACAAAGCATAAAATATTTATCTTCTGTCTCTCTATAAGAAAATTTTCTGATCCCTTATCTGGCTCATTCGAGCAGGCTCCTTACTGGTTTTCTGGCTTCTACTGTTAAACAGAATAATCCGTTTTCCATATGAGCAAGATAATCGTTCACAAATAGAAATCATACTATTTGGCTGGGCACGGTGGCTCACGCCTGTAATCTCAGCACTTTGGGAGGCTGAGGCAGGCAGATCACGAGGTCAGGAGATCGAGAACTTCCTGGTTATCACAGTGAAACCCCATCTCTACTAAAAATACAAAAGCAAAATTAACCAGGCGTGGTGGTGGGCACCTGTAGCCCCAGCTACTCGGGAGGCTGAGGCAGGAGAATCCCGTGAACCTGGGAGGCGGAGCTTGCAATGAGTCGAGGTTGCGTCACTGCCCTCCAGCCTGGGTGACAGAGCAAGGCTCTGTCTCAAAAAAAAAAAAAAAAAAAAAGGAAATCATATTATTTTGTTCCTCTGTTTAAAATTCTTCAATCGCTTTTTATTGAACTTAAAATAAATTTAATACTCCTTTTCATAGCTTATAAGGCCTTAAACAATCTCATCTTGTCTATTTGGAGCTTTTGCCTCTTATTGTATCACTCTCTTCCTCATTCACCAAAGTCTAGCAACATTAATCATCTATATTTCTCAGGCATGTTAAAATGTCATATTTATTCCCCGTTTAGTACCTTTATTATTTCTCCCCTCTGACTAGAAAGTACTTATCTTGGGATCATCTGTCTATTATTCAGTTCACAGCACGAATGTGACCTTGTCCTACTTATTTAAATTCTACCACCCTCCTCATTTCTAGCCTAATGTCCTCTTATATTGTAATTTTTACATTCCTTTTTATTATTGTTCCATCCACACACTGGGTAAGTTTTCTTAAGCAGAAGTGTTCCGCCTTCTTCAAAAGAATATGTGTCTCTAGGGTCTAAATCAGCTCTGATGTTCCATAAATAAATAATTGTTAAAATAAATTATCTTGGCCGGGCGCGGTGGCTCACGCTTGTAATCCCAGCACTTTGGGAGGCCAAGGCGGGCGGATCACGAGGTCGGGAGATCGAGACCACGGTGAAACCCCGTCTCTACTAAAAAAAAATACAAAAAATTAGCCGGGCGTGGTGGCGGGCGCCTGTAGTCCCAGCTACTCGGAGAGGCTGAGGCAGGAGAATGGCGTGAACCCGGGAGGCGGAGCTTGCAGTGAGCCAAGATTGCGCCACTGCACTCCAGCCTGGGCGATAGAGCGAGACTCCGTCTCAAAATAAATAAATAAATAAATAAATAAATAAATAAATAAATAAATAAATTATCTTAGATTATTATTTGAAAGGCTCTGTGTATTAGATACTGTGATATTGCAAGATGGAGAAGATGTAAAGATGGATACCTTAATGGATCTAAAATCTATCTGAGAAGAAATACATGCTTGCCAGCCTCTTAAATCAATAAGACAAGTGATGGAGAGGCGGCGCGGCCTGAGGGCTGAGAGCATGGGCTCTGGAGCTAGACTGCAGAGGTTTGATTGATGCCCAGAGGCACTAGCTACTAGCTTTGTGCCATAGGACAATTGACCTGACTTCCTTGTGCTCAATTCTTTACTTGGTAAGATGGAGGAAAAAAGCATTTCCATCATGGATTGTTTGAGGATTAATTGTGTAATATTGGTAAAGGATTAGGGTCTGGCACACACACACACACACACAACACATACAAAAAACTGTATCAATGTTTTTTGAATAAGTAAAGAAATTGAGTTACTAGGAAAATGTTTTGGCTACTCAGCCCAGGAAATCTTACCTACACCCAAAGCTTGCCATTTATTTTAGGGCTTGAAGAAGATTTCTGATGAAAAACAATTGTTTTAACCCTGCTTTTATGAAGATAGATGTGTTGCAACAGTTAAAGGGAAGGGCCACAGTTAGAGGCGGGGAGGCTCTGGCATTAATTCAGAGAAGACATGATGAAGGACAAACTGGGTCACTAGCAGTGGGAATGGAAAGGATGCGGCTGCAGAGCAGAGGGCTTCATGACCAGAGTTAGTTACACCTTATTTTGAATAATGTATCTGCCTTTTCCCCATTTTATGATCAAGGGCAAGTGTTCTCTGAGTCTCTTCAGTTTCCTTACTTCAATTGTTTTCCCTGTAATGGCATTGTGGGGATTAAATGATATCCTATGAGGAAAATGCTTAGCGCAGTTTGAATTCAAAATAAACACTCAATAATTGTGGTATTGATGTGGGTAGTTGATAGTGTCTTTATCACTATTATATTTTTCTTATCATGAAAGATATTGGAGAGTTCAAACTGAAAGGATTTAGCAACTTACCAGATGGAAAAGGTCATGGAGAAAGGCACATAGACATTGGCTTTAAAATAATTGAGAGGAAATTGACACTATTAAGATAGGAACCCAGGAGAAGGCAACAGGTTAGAGTAATACACCCAAGAAGCTACATCTTGAAATCTAGAACAGACATTTGGCTAGTAGATAAAATTTGGAGATATATTTCTTGGGATAGAATTTATTGAAGTAAATGGGCTCTAATAGCATGAAAAGAGTGTAGTGGGCTGTTACAGCATGAAAAGAGAGTAGAAAAGGAAAAGATGAATAGGAAGGATTACATCAGAAGAGTTGTTAGGAAAGGATGTAGGAGTTGAGAACACTAAGAATGAAAGGATAAAGAGGTGAAGAGAAAGAAGGGGTAGTGCTATGAAATCCAAGGAGACATGACAAGAAGGAGGGTGTGGTCAGCAGAGAAGTCAAAGAAGATGAGCTATGAGAAGAGTTTGTGGGATTGCAGAATTTAGCAGGTCGTTATAGACATCTGAGAGTACACTCAGTGAACTGTAGATGTGGAAAGTCATGTCTTGAAAGAAGAAAGAATTTGGAAATAGTTGCCTAGCAAAAAAAATCATGTAGACATGTATTGATATTTAAGATAATTATTATGAAAGAATTATAGTTTAACAATGAGCCAATAAGATTCTAGTTTTGAAGTAGTACACTTTAAAGATTCTTTTGAAAGTTCAGTGTGATTGAAGATTCAGTTAGCAGATATATTAAACTACCTGGATCCGAATATTCTGAAAAGGAATTGGACTCTGGCAAGAAGGTGATGCAGAATAGAATTTTGTCTTTATCAGTCACTAGCTGAATAACTTTGGGTAAGTTGTTTAGCATCAAAAAGTCCTTGTCTTCATCTGTAAATGGAAATTATGTCACTTCCTCTTGGCTGGCATGAAAATGAACTATAATCATATTTTCTGTGCTCCCCTACCAGCAGTCAGCCCATGTGAGGGCCTTTCCCTTTGCCTGTCAAAGCTCTCAGCAGGTCCACTGCTTGGGTATATTTCTTAGATAGAAGGTCAAATCAGTTAGTTTGAAAGTAGGCCTGCACAGGCCAAAGCTTCCTGAAAAGGAACACTTTCATCCATGTTCCAATATCTATTAATGGCACAGCTCTTTTTCCAGTCACCCTGCTTCAGATCTCTGTCATCCTTGATTTTTCCTTCTTTTATTTCTTAGAACAATATGTGATTGTTAATAACAGGGGTTTGGAGTCGAAAGCTTAGACTCGTATCTTGGCTCCTTTTATTACTGGATATGAGAACTTGGTCAAGGTATTTAACCTCTAAGAACCTGCATTGTCCCATCTGTATGTTGTACGTAACATTACCACCTATAGGTAGTAATCACAGTTTAGTGATGATTAAATAAAATAATCCATGTGGTGTACTTAGCCCAGGGCCTATGTATAATAAAGGTTTAATAAATGTTAGTTATTGCATTAATATTGGTGTCAGCACATTATGATTTTACATAATATCTTGCTCTATGATCCTCCTCTGTACTCAACAGTAGCTTACATAGATTCATAACTTGCTAAGTTTATATCCTTTCCTAATGTCACCGTTTCCAATTGATCTTATAATTTGCTGATACATTACAGTCTCTGAAGTATAATTCTATTGATACCATTACATTATCTAACCACCTTTACTTCCCTACAGAATACGTACAAGATTTTAGAGTAACATTTACTACCCTCCTTTACAGTTCTCTGTCTTTGTAGTTTTACTTTCTTATTTCTTTTTCCGCATCTGTTGCTGAAAGTCATTGAACTAATCATTCCTCCATGATTTGCCACGTGTGTACTATACTGTTAATTGAAGTTTTCTTTACTTGCGATTCACCACATCATGGCGTATATTACTTACAGCAAACATCACCCCAATAAAACTCCCTTGGATACCTATTGGAAGCAAACATTTCCTCCTCTTCATGAACTCATCTAACACTTTTCCTGAATTTCAACTGGCACTTTCTGTTTCATGTTGTTATTTTTTCCCCAAATCCCCTCTGTGTTGCATAATTATCTCCTTCAGAACATATCTTTAATGTTCTTTGTTCCCTTGCTAACACGTCTACCACTGAAGCCTCTGGGCAGCAATTAGATAAAAATATAGATATTTGGTTATGGAACCATCTTTAAGCTGTATTGATAAAATGGGTCCCCTCAGTATTAAAAAATAATGTAGTTGGGAAAACATATCAGCTAATAAATTGATGTTAGACAAGAGAAAAATTTCTACACAAAATTTCAATTTTTGACAAGTCATTTCAACACCGTAAAATCATTTCACTGGTTTTAGCGACTAAATTCACAAGATATGTGAGTTTTCTATATCAGTGTAAGGCAAACAAGCATGTATGCCCTGCATGATGCTACCACTCTCTAGTATAACGGGCTGCTAAAGCATTTATTAAGCCACTGAAATACAGAGCTACACCAATAAATTAGTTTGCCCCCTTACTGATACTTCTGGTATGATTCTATGTGAGCTGACCTAAATGGCTATTTTATAAAAAACGTAGAGTATTATGATATTTTTACCCTAATTACACTTAAAATTCAGTAAGCTTTGATTTTCTTATTTGTTATGGTGATATGCATGATCTTGACATTCTGATTAAGACACAAGTTTTAGCAAGTATAAGGGCAGAAAGTTAAAGAAGCGAAGAGAAAAGTAAATAAAAGGCAGTGTCAAAATTTTATAATTCATGAAAATGTGACTGTGACTTTTAGAAATACATATGTGGTGTGAGTGTGTGAATATGTGTAAAAACTCTGTAGATTAGGGTTGGGAAAAAACTACACATACATACACATGTGTGCACACTGCTACTCTTGCTGGTTTCAACCTTATTTGGGAAGACAAGATTGAAGCAATGAAATAGTTTCAGAAATGCGATTTGAAATATAATCAAATCCTATTTATGACTACTAACACTAAAAGTGATCAGAGAAAGGAAGGAAAACTATGTGGGTGTTGTTAGAAGACTACATAACATACTGTCAAGGACTACATCTGTACACTTTTCAAGAATCTTCTTGACTGTTTTCTACTATTACTAAGCAACGTCTTTGCAGTGTATTAATTTACTCCATACTGCTGAATTAGGTCTGAATCAGCACTGCACATTCTCACCTTGATCCACTTTCTCATAATAACAGTCGATCAAAGTAAAAATGAACCTGTTCTCCTATGGAGTTATTTCAGAAGGATATATGCTGTGTAGTTTTATTTTATGATTCATTGTATCAAAGCTTGTGTTTCTGGGAACAATGGTCACCTTCACATACATATCTTGTCCTTGTGGCTGCAACTCTATTGGGAAAACACTGGAAAAGTAATACAATCACTTCAAGATTATTCACATTTTAATGGCTCTATTAAATAGTACATTAATAGCTCATTTGAATTGATTTGCACACATGAAAACATTCTTAAAGTGAGAAAGATGTGTGTTTGATTGCTTTCTGACATTGAGGGGAATGTTCTACATAAGGAGCAAATGGTTCTTTATGTTCATACCCTTGTATTTATTTTTAAAAATAATAAATTTTTACCCATTTAGAGGAGTTATTTATAAAAAGTTTTAAGATATTAAATGCATTTTTTAAATTTTGAGATAAACGTGTTTACATTTTAAAGAATCTTATTTTATGTGGATTCAATTAATCAACTACTGAAGAATTTAGAACATATAAAATATAGTATATCGGTATTTTATTTTTGTTGGCCAATAAGAGAGTCGGTTTTTTAAAGTAGACAAAAATGTGGGAACATATTTTATTTTCTAAAGTTTAATCTTCCAAGACTTTTTTAATGGAAACTTTTTTTTCTAAAGTTTAATCTTGTAAGGCTTTTTGCTAAAAATAGTTTATTCTTGTGTTTCATGAAGAGAGAAACTTCCTCTGATATGAGGTTTACACTTGCATTTTCTATTTAATCAGGCAAACAATTTTAATTAATTCAGATAGTCGCCTCTATGGTGTCTGTGCCCTTTAGGGACTTTTTCATTACGAATGCAAATGTGTTCCTAAAATAATGAGGATGTCATCATTATCCTGCTTTATTCATTCAGGTGGTCAGGAAGAGAACAAAAAAATCATTTGATGGTGAGGTAATTCTTTGAATATACAGTAATAGCATTAACTTTGGTATTTCTGGGTCTCATTTTCTTGATCATGCTCAAACGATGCTCCCTGTGCACGTCATTGAAGATGATGAGGGCAGGGATGTCAAAAAAAGATTAACTAAAAATCTTTATATTTCAAGTTGTCAAAACATAGATGGAGACTTCTTTTTTATTACATTTCATACAGAATATGTACCTGTTAGTCTAAAAATGTGAGTTGCATAAAATGTAAAAGAATAGTCTAAAAATTAAGAGGCATTTTAATAAAACATTGTGATTTTAAAATTTTTGTACAGGTTTATCATTATGAAATTTGGATTACCCCCTTGCCATTATGCTTGGAAAAAAGGCTCACACTGTAAATGAGTAGTGTTCTAGTATATTGACTCCACTCAGAACCCTATCCTACTAACTTGGAGATTGTTGGGACAAATATTTGCCAAAAGACAGACCTTCCTTGAACAAATTTGTTCCATTGCAATGCTTTATACCTTATTTATTTTTTATTCGCTAAAATGTTCTTGTGTGCCTGTCATGTGCCAGAGTTGGGAAACAGATTTAGACACAGTCAAATAGAGTTTACATTATCACAATAGTCTCAATAATGAGGGTATAAAGGAGAAACTCAGGCATTTAGGCATAGGAAGCAGAGCATGCAAAGGTATAGAGGCTAGAAAGAGCATCAGCCATTTGGGGAATTACTTCTAGATTATTGAAACCTAGATACGAACTCGAGATGATGCTGCAGAAATACAGGTAATGGAAGTCTTTGTATACAGAGCTTTGATTTCATTCTATAGCAAAAGATACTTGTTAATTAAATGTTGAAAATTAATGTTGAAAAATTTAACTGTAAAATGTTTCAATGGAGCAAGCCACTATTTCCCTAAGCACTCATTCCTTAACCTACCTAATATAATCATTGAAATTAAATGTTTCCCAAGCCAAATACATCATTCGGCTACAAACACTGGCCTCTGTCTTTTATTTCTGACCTCATCGACACATACGTGAATTGCTGCAGTGGATACTATTTGCTATCCATGACTCTAGCCTTGAGAACAGCAGATGATTCTTCATGTTACAGCTAGACTAGTTTTTCTAAAGCATCTCTTTCATGAAGAGCCATAGTTTGTTAGTATCCTTCTTGTCAAATCTAAAAGTCTTTATGTTTCATGACCCTTTACAATCTGTTTCTGGTGAAGCTTTTAAGCCTCATCAGCTACCATTCTCCCACCAACTCTATATTCCATCCACGCAAGATTCTCAAGTTTTCCTTAACACTGCTTGCTCTGTTATCCCTCTATCCTCCTACATGTACATGTGGTGTTTATTCCACTGTGAATCCTTGCTCTGCCAGCAAACGTTTTCCTTTCAAGACCTAAATATTACATTTAAATGAAATTTCCTCTGACATCCAAAGACAGAGCTTATCTCTCTCTACTGAGAGGTCTCCCAGCATTTAGATTTTTCTTCAATTACAACATAAACACCTTACATTGAGGTTTATACATCTATCTCTCCCAGAGTACAGACTTCAAGCATATAGACTTCAGCCCCTCCACTCCCCGCAGTTCCTGGTAGAGTACCTGACTCTTCTAGATGCTGAGTTAAATAAACAAATAAACCATTATCTGTATTTTCAATGCTTTTTAAACAACTCTGTGACATGTTATTACAGATGTGAAAATTGAGGCTCAGAGACAATATTTTATTTGCCCTCTGCTACATTGCTTATAATTGGCTGGCTGGAAATTGAAACCAGGTCTTTTGATAAAAAACCATAAGTTTTCAAAGCTTATCACAGTTTGCTTTGTAAACTAACAATATTAAGGAGGATGTTCACTGTACATAAGCACTTACATTTCAAGCAGAATTTTTTTTTGTATGACCTAAGCTATGTTTTCATGATCTGACACCGTGCCCATAGTCTCATTGAAGAGTAAAGATAAAACTTCAGATAATGCCCATAAAGAATGAAGATTTCTTAGTAAATTTATGTATTGGGGACTTATTTTCAGTAAGTCAAATTTTACCTGACATAAAACCCTTCTTGTGATTATCAGTTTTAATCAAATGTATGATTGCTTCAAATTGCAAATAGTTCATACCTTCTCATCAAATGTATTGAGGTACTGATGGTCAGAAAATACTACAAAAGTTAGAAATTGCTGCTTTTCTAAATGTGCTCATTAGATCACTGCAGTATATGTAAAAGAAACACACAGTTGGATATTATTACTGCCATTCTTTTATATATCAAAAAGGTTTAAAAAAGGGCCAGAACCCATCTTTTCTTTGAAATAATTACCCATTCAGGCCCATTGAGGCTGACTTTGGGCATGGGACAACATTCTTTTGGTTTGTTTCTTCAACTTCTTGGGTATCAAATTATAAAAAAAATTAATAAATTTTAGCAACACAAACAGAAGATTGGCATTGACAATGTGTCTCTTTTGCTTAATGTTGCCCTCTTTTCAGGGGTAAAAGGAACAACAACAACAACAACAATAAAAAACAAATTTTAGCCTTTGACTGCTGTCCCTTGGTATCGTGACACATTCTGGTTCATTGCTTTCATGACAGTCAATTAAGTCTGACAAATGCAAGGAAAAATTCCCCAGTTTTGGCTACATCATAAAGGATACCAGTGATGTTTTCCAGTGGGCTAAGTTGGTAGTTTCTAAGACATCAATCTATAAAATTTAAGATGCAGCTCAGTTGCTGTCTTTTTGTGCATTAAAGCTTTAAACAGAGATTTTAAAAAGTTTTTGCAAAGCAAGTTGAATTTTTAATCTATAAATAAAAGGAAAAGAGGAACAAAAACAAAGTGAATGAGAAGCCAGCAGAAGACACACCAGAGAAGATTATTTGTCACAGCAGACAATTAGGAGAGACAAATTGTTAGATCAAAAGTAATGAGAATATATATTAAAAAACTAATTACCATATGTACAAGCAATTCCACTTCTGGGTATGCACCCAAAAGATTTGAAAGCAGAGTCTTGAAGAAATATTTGTAACATCCATGTTCATAGTAGCATTATTCACACTAGGTAAAACATGGAAACAACTGAAGTATCCATGGACAAATGAATGGATAAGCAAGATATGACATAAACATACAATGTAATATTATTCAGCCTTAAAAAGGAAGAAAATTCAGACACATGGTATGGTATCAATGAACTTTGAAGACATTAAGCTAAGTGAAATAAACCAATCACAAAAAGAAAATACTGTGTGATTGCACGTATATGAGTCACCTAGCATAGTGGTCAAAATCATGGGGACAGAAAGTGGAATGGTGCTTGCCAGGAGCTGGAGGGAGGGGACAGTGGGGAGTTATGTTTTATGAGTATAGAGTTGCCATTTTACAAGCTGAAAAGTGTGAAGGAGTTGGATGGCGGTGATGATTGCACAACATCATGATTCTACTTAATAACACTGAACTGTATACTTACAAATGATTATGGTGATAAATTTTGTTAAGCATATTTTACCAAAATTTTTTTAAAAAAGGAACATAAGTGAATGCTCTAACATCATGAGACTTTTGAAAATGACTTTGCACATCCTCGTTCTACCCCCTATTCAGCTTATGCCATTACTATTGGTGTTTGACTTTTACGGTCACAAAATATTATATTGAAATTTGCAAGCACAAATTTCCCCAACAGTGATAAATTCTTGCTGAAAGTATTTGATCTTTCAGAAGCATTTTAAAAATTGTGCTTAGGATTTACAAGCAAGGAAATAAAATCAAGGTAAAGTTGACTTAATCCAATGTACTGATAAAAAGTATTGTAATGATGAAACAAACAAGGTGGCCATGGAATATATCATAGAAAAATAAATAAATAAAACCATAGCCTGTGCTTCAAAATGGGCAAAAAAAAAATTCACAAATTGAAATGAACAATTCAATAATTATGAGCATAACACACAAAATGTCTACATTTCTTTTTGTGATAATAAGCTTTTTAAAGATATCTATTAAAGCCAGGCTAATAGAACACAGGATTACAAAACCACATATTTGAAAAAAAATCTTTTAATCAAACTTCTTAAGAATATGATGAACTAAAAAGCACACATTTGCATTTTTATGCCCAAAAAGAAGTCTATAGTGATTTCCAATAACTGAAGAAAAACATATAATGGCAGAGAAAGGTAACTTAAACAAAGAACCACTTCAATTTCACTTGCTGCTTTCCAACTTTTCTGTGATTTAAAAGCCTATTGATCTGGCATTCATCTGCATCAAATTCCAGTTGTTTCAGGAATCTGACTCTGTTACTGAACTTGTCCACTTAGTAAATGTCTAAAATAGAACTTTCCTAATGCAATTTCATTGATGAACCGTTTTTGTTCCATCTATTTTGGCTGTGGTATATTAGGATTCTACTGAAATGAAATATGAGGGAAAATGCAAACACGAAGAGCCATATGGTGTCGAATACAGGTAATGTCTGTGTGAATATTGGATTGACCTTTTTTTGGGTCAATACTTTTTTCTTTTCTTTGACAATCTGAAATAGCTGATACAATTGGTAGAACTGATAGTATAGTGTTTAAAAGGAAGCAGGCCAAAACAGCAAATGGGATTATTTTATCTGCTATTTTTAGTTATATTGAAAATAAAGACTTAAAATTAATTATTGAGTTTTTCTGGCACATTTTGAATAAATGAAATGCAAAACAAATTATAATAGTCAATATCATGGAAAACATCAGGGTTCCTTGAAGAGCTATAATATGATCTGTCAAAATGTAAAACTAGGCTAAATTACCTGTGCAGGACTTACAGGAGATACTTCTTACATCTCTAGCTAGTTGGGAGAAAAGAGGAAAGCGAATCAAAAAGAAAAATCCCAGACAGGATCCAACGTGCCCTCTCTAAACACATCACAACAGGCAGTTGCAAGAGCTTTCAACCTATTTTTAAATAACATCTCCAAATACTCAGACCCTTGTCACCTCAGTCACCTATGTTCTTGGACCTGATCCATCAGCACTTTTCCCCTTTTGGAGTGGAGTGTGAAAAGAGGGTAACACTGAACAATCCCTAACAGTCAGAGGGAGCCATAGCATTGACCTCTGTTGGCATAACTTGTCTTTCATTTGCTTCTAACTGAGCTCTAAATCCTTTGTTCTTAATTTACAGATTTGAAATTCATGAGCTTTGCAACATCTTCACATCAGGACAAATAACCCCCCTGCTGTTGAAATCACTTGCATAATTTATAACGTTCAAAATTGGAATTGCATCATTGCCTCCTTTGCAATTACCCTGTAGTCAAGCCTTTCACCTTACTGAAAGGTCTTTAATTTTTCTCGATTCTTAAGCATTTCTAAACTTCTAATAGGCTCATTTGAATGGCTTGGGATGCTACAAAAATCTATTCTTATCTATATAATAGTTTAGAAGTATAACTATATCCAGATTATGTTCAAAGTCAAACTGTTGCAAATGTTACTTATGTACTGATTTGGGTTTAAAAATCAGATAATAACATTCCAAAACAAATGTTATCAATACCTAATAGGAAATTCCTCTTTAACTTAAATTTGTTGTTCTCTTTGCTATGCTTTCATAGTGCTTTGTATATATTTCTATCCTGACAGTAATTGTATTATTAAAATTATCTATTTGTTAATGTCTTTATAATTGGACCATAGCTCCTCAAAGGATCAGATACATCTTAATTACCTGCTTATCCCTAATGTGTAGCATATTATCTGGAATGTACTATTTACTCAATGAATGTTTGTTGATTCATTTAGCAAACTTTCTTAAAACAAATAGATATTTTTCATCTTGTAAAAAAATAGCAGTGTAGATGATATTTCAGAATCTAATTAGATCTACCTTAGCAATTTTCACTTACGTATAACACCCCTGAAAGACAAACATGTGACATCTTCTTAAAGCTAACATTGAGTAGCAGCTCATTCAAGATTTCCTTTACTCTGATTAAATTGTTACTTCTTTTATTAAGACACTATTCCATCCTTTGGAGCATTATAGAATAAGTGTAAATTCTCCTTCACATGAGAGTCCTTCAAATATTTGAAGACAGCCATAATTCCTCCTTTATCTCAGCTTTATATAAAATGTCCTCAGTGTTTTTCCTAGTATAAAATGATTTCCAGACTCCTCACATTTTTATCTGTATTCTTTCTTCAGTAATTCACTTTAATGTAATATTTATGTCTTTGATTAAAGTAATAAATAGAGAAAAAAATAGAAATTGGAAGAAAGCATCTAGAAATTTTCAGTGGTTTCTCCAATTTTTCCATTTAAAAATACATATGAATTAAAATGTAAAGTCCTCTCTTCTGCCTTCCAGTCTCACAAGGTAACCTCAGTCAGTAGTTTGAGTTTAATTCTTCTATGATGTCATCTTTGCTTATTCAAACATGCTCAAGCACACACACACACACACTTGAGCACACAGATGTGTCTTCTGGAGTTTTGTTCTATTTTTTTAAAAAAAGGAATCTTGTTATAGTATTGCTATCCCATTTTTCCCCATGAAAAATCATCAGTTGTCGTTATTGCCATTTGGTTACACTTTATCGGTGGATCTTTTAAAATGTTACCTCCAGGACTAAATATAAATTCAGATACAATTAACTTTTATTAAGCATTTACTAGATGCCAAAAACTGCATTTGCTACTTAAAATGTTATATCATTTGAATTCCCAAAACAATATATAAGGTAATTAGTATTCCAATTTCACATGTGATGATATATGTTTAGAGAAAGCAGTTAAATTGCTCAAGATCACTCATAGATAGCTATTTACCAAAGCTGTATATCTATTTATTCGTTTATTTATCAGTTTGATTCAGAAAGTATTTCAGACCATTTTCCAGGCTACACAAGTGTAACTCCATAGCTTAAATGTGAAAAAAAAATAGGCAAAAAGTAGGAAAGAATATTTAAGACTGAGAATATAAAATGAAGTTAGTAATGAGACTAGCCAAAAAAAATAATAATTGTGTACTTGCTATAGATGACCACAGATAGAGTATGGATAGTCTTAGCAATGAAATGATGGTCAGTTATTAATTCACAAAGCCAATAAGAGAAAAAAAGGTAAATTATTTTTAAAAATAAAAATGCAGCTAGACCTGGTACTAAGAATAAAGAATTTCTGCTAAATATCCTTAGAGAAAGCACTCAGAGGAATATGTAGAAAATGTATTTTTATAAAACATGTAATTATAAATTTCACTTGGCTTTTATTTACAATGTTTCTTGCTATAGCCAATGCCCTCACACCGAAATCTAGACCAGTAAAGGTAATTTTCTAGGAAATCAAGAATTTTATGTTCTTGATACCCAGAGCTCTGTTGGTTTAATTTATAAATGGTAGAAATGGTAGCGTTTAGAACATCTGGAGGAATAAATGATTATGTCTTTTCAGTAATCCTTTATACATATATAAAATATATGAATATATATTATAGATGAATAATTATATATATATTTACTGTGTATATATAATATATAATGTAATATATATTCATATATATGTACCTTTAAAGATAAAAATACCAAAAAGTATATGAGAAAGGAATAGAGTAAGTCAAGATGCTTTAGCTTGGTGGATCACAGAAGGGAGATTAGGACTTTTTTGTATATACCGTGTGTATATATTACATACATTATAATATATGATATTATCTCATATATATTATATATTATATACATTATAATCATATATGATATATATTATAATGTATATATAATATACATATATAATGTTTGTATATGTATGTGTATATATAATGTATATACATTATATATGTATATAATATGTATATAATATATGTATATTATATATATTATCTCATATATGTATAATATATACGTTATCTCATATATATGATATATACATTACCTCATATATACATATATGTATATATACATACATACACATATATGAATATATACATTATCTCATATGTATAATAATATATATACACTATCTCATATATATGATATATAATAATGTAATATATATCATATATGATAATGTATATCATATTCACACAGTATATGTAAAAATATATATACATACAGTATATATTTCTATATATGTGTGTTCTATATATTTGTTTGTGTATGTATACAGTATATGTATACATACTGTGTATGTATACAGTATATATATGTAAATACTGTAAATATGTAAATGTTAGATAGTCATAAAGTAGAGGTTAACAATCATATGTCATTATGAGGATAGGTCTAAACCACAGATTTGGGATTGTAATTGTGATAAATCTGACTCCAGTGTTTCTAAGCTATCTATAAATGTAGTCTTCCCAGTGCAGAGTATGGAGGGATAATTATTTCAATTGATCTGGCAATTATGCCTCCATTAATATTGACTAAGTTTCTTATGAGTGGTTAAATATGCCCAACCTGAACTGCTTCTACCCCATTTCTACTACTTCTTCCAAACCTTATCCCCCAGGGAAAAAAGATACACTATTGGTTTTCATAGCAATTTTTCAGAGTCCAGGAAAAAAATCATGGGAAACTATTACAAAATATCATAGTAAGCAAGCATTCCTGGGACCACACAACTGCAAAAGAGGCATATCAAGTGGTAAATGAACTGCTGAAGTCATTCTGCTGCTGAGTACATTTTTACCAGAAATATCTTTGCTAAGCTTACTGCAAGATCAGAATGTGTTAGATGTCTACATTGAGAATCTCTGTTGGTGATGGCAACAGCAGGAAATCTTGTGTAGACCACCAATTCCCTGTATGTAGAATGACATGCTTACTATTGAGGGCAGCCCCAAATGCCACCAAGAGCTATGTTGTTGGAGATTGGTGAGAGTGGTGTAGACTGAAATTCTTTTCCCTCTCTGTAGACAGCAAAGAAACAGTCCATTTCTATCAGCTTGATAGGCATGAAGATAGAAAAGGCAGGATATCTGAAATGAGAGAAGAGGCAGGCTCACCCTGGAATATGCCCGAAATAGGAGGACCTAGTGGTAGCTATGGGTGTCACAGAAGGCTGGAGACATAGGCTTTGTTTCTATAGGTAGTTAGTTGTAGGGAGGCATGAGCAGCAGATGAGTAGAGAGGAGAAAATGTAGCTGAACATGTAGACTGAACTAAGCATCTAAGCCAAATTCCAGAAATCATTTATAGAACACAGCATTCAGATCAGGAATTCTCGCAAATGAAAGCAGCCAAGAGCAACCTTGTACTACTTCCAAATGACCAAATTTTTTGTCAATTAGCATGCTCCATAAAGCGCAGATATTCACTAAAAATGTAAGAAACCTCAATTTTTGGTTCATGCATGGAGGTAGTCAACTTTGCAGGCTCTAGAAATTTTGAGTATGAAAAAGAATAAATAAAATTAATTGGAAAGTTTACACTAAACCAAAACCATGTTTTTTGACTTCTGTTAAGTTTGAAAATGTTTTACACACAAACAAATTCCAATTGATCTAATTAGCTGAAAAATAAAAGAAAGTGAGTTGCTATATAGAACTGTTAACAGAAGATTTGGGTCCCAATCCTGTTTAGAAACAGCTTCTAACCCTTATTCTGATAATATGTTTTATAACCATGGACAAATCACTTCACTTTCTGTACCTGAATTCTAACATTCTTCAAATGCAAGTTGGTATTAGGCCGCCACCAAGGACATTTTTAGGAACATAAATTTACCATTCTAGTAAATAAGGAGACACCTTTTCTAGAAAAGAGAAAGAAAGAGAGAGAGATATTTAGTATTACTAGCATTCTCAGTTTATATCTCAAATAGAGCTGATACTTTTTTCTCATATCCCTCAGCTAGTTGGGATTACTTTTTTCTAGTAATATTTACTGTCAAAGAATATGACTTGTTAAACCTTAAGAAATCAAGAAAATATTGGAATTACTTTAATCTCCCTACTGTGAACCACCAAGTTAAAGCATTGACTTACTCTATTCTTTTCTCATACATTTTTTTAGTATTTTCATTTTAAAGGTACATAAACTATTTTGAAACATATTACCTGTGTAAACAAGAAAACATGAAACTAGAAATAATTAATATTTTTTATTGAACATTTTATTTTCTGTGCACATTAAAGTCCATGACGATATTTATTTTTCTCTTTATTGTCCAACTACTGAAAGAGACATTTTACAACTCTCTACCTGCCTTATGATGTCTTTGATATTTACAATACAGGAAAGACTATAATTTTCTTGCAGTCAAAAACTGCTGCTATTTCCCCCCTTAGAGAACAGTATTGATGCCCAGTCTGAGCAATGAGTGTTTTATATTTAAGTAGTCTGAATAAAAGCTTGCAACACATCATTTATAAAATTAAGGTGTTCATAGAAATATTTTGCAAGTTGAGGAATGCCTATATTTACTTAATGAATTTTCATCTTAAACTCCTCTGATTTAATATATTGAAATAGAGAAATCATTCAAATTATCCAAGTGCTGAGCTTGGATTTGTGCAAAAAGTTACTCGATTCCAAAAGATACAGTAGGAAAAGCTTTTAGAAAATATTGTAGCTAGTAGTTTGCTCTTAAAGGGCAAATAAAGCAAGATTTAGTAATTTAAAATATACGTTCTATGTACTTAAAGATTAGGTAATTTGCTAGGATGTCAACTAGATAAAATGTCTATTTTAAGGTAATGGATCCTTATTATAAAATATTAGTATTGTTTTCTACCAATGAACCATACTTATGTAATAAAAAAATAGTCACCTATATTCAACAAATATTTTAGTACATTTCATGCAGGTATATAAGAAATATACACATGATTAAGGTATGGCTCCTCTTCAAGGAGTTTCCTACTAAATGGGAAAGATCTAGAGACCAGTGAGTGTAATAAAAGGGGGTAGGAATAACTAAGTGATAAGAGAAATGAACAATGATTAGAATTTAAAGGAAGATGAGTATACTTCTCATTAGGGTAATCCTCAATGGAGGAGGGGCTATGTGAGTTAGCCCTTGGAAAAATAGTAAGATTTTGACGGGCAGAAAAGTTGATTGTTGTGTTCTACTTAGAATCATTACAGTGGTAAAATCTCATAGATTTGAGAGTATATAGGGATACCTAGAGAATACGTTTGAATAATCAGTGATTCAGATTAATGGATAGATGCAGTAGGAGATGTAGCTACTATAAAAGTAGTTAAGACAAGTTTATGGTAAGTATTGACCACCATAAAAGGAATTGAACTTCTATTCTTTAAAAGAAAGAAACAAAGGTTTTCCAAAGGGGAATGCTGTGATTCAACTTGTAGTTTAGGAAAATAACATAGTGACCCTTTGTGTAAGTATTTAAAAATATAAATCCAACGACAAATTTCAAAAGGACAAATCAATATTAAAAATCAGATTAAATTTTATGTTAAATAATTCAGATATTTATTTTTGAAATCTAGGAATGTTTCTCAGATTATAAACTCAAAAGTTTGTTGAAACTTTAAAAATATGTGTATTTTAACTTGGAGAATATATCAAAGTTTTTCTTAGAAATCTAAACATTGACATGGAAATATATAGAAGAAACTTCTAATGCTATAAAAGCGATAGTAGGTTGCTGCAGACAATGTTCCCATCACAATGACATACAAGACAGATTAATTGTAAAATTTACGTTTTTTAAAGCATAAGAGATCTGTGAAAACAGAATTAAATGAATGGAAATTCCAGTCATTTCCCTCCCTAGGATCGTTTGCAGATTTCCAATCTTGGGATTGAAAATCAGGTTTTCCCTCGAAGAAGAAGAATGTGGCTTGAGGAAGAGAAACTAGCAATTCTGTGGTTTATTGGGCACAATGTGAAAAAAATTAGATCTCCAAACAAGGCTGATTTTTTCACAACATGAACGCTTTGGATGTTTGTCCCCCCAAAACCTCATGTGAAATGTGATCCCTAGTGTTGAAAGTGGTGGCTAATGGGAGATGACTGGGTCATGGGAGCAGATCCCTCATAAATAGATTAATGACTTCCCTGTGGGGAGGGAACTGAATGAGTTCTCATTCTATTAGTTCCTGCAAGAGTTCCCTGGCAAGCTGGTTGTTGAAAAAAGTCTGACATCTCCCCTCTTACTCTCTTACTTTCTCTCTAACCATGTGACTTTGGCACATTCTAGCTCCACTTTGCCTTCTGCCATGAGTGGAGGTAGCCTAATTGCCCACCAGAAGCAGATGCTAGCACCATTTTTCTTGTACATCCTGCAGAACTGTGAGCCAAATCAACTTGTTTTCTTTGCAAATGCCCAGTCTCTGGTATTCCTTGATAGTAACACGAATGAACTAAGACAATACATTTTCTGAAACCTGAGTCATGCAGAATGTAGAGGGCTTCTAATAAGTGAACTTGAAATTTCTCATAGTCTCTCATTATTTAGAAAACCAAGCTCTGCTTGGGGAATGGTACTTTCCCCAAACACATGGCTAGTCACCTTTTCAAAATATTTACCAATCTTTAACACAATGTGGGAGCCATAGAGAAAAGTTCAAAACCTCTGAAGGAAAGATTAAACCTCTCATAAATATTGTGTCTAAAGAGTTTGAGATAGGCTCTTCTGAAAAGAATGGGAAGAAAATGCCTGAGATATGGAAGAGAACCAAAATCATACTTTTATTCCCAGATGTTTACTCAAACTTTTTAAAAGAGAAAAAGAGAAACCTTGGGTTTTTTGCAGTCTTTGGCAACTGTGAATGTAATTTCCATGAATATTTATAGGCAAGTTTTTGTGTGGGTATAATTTTTCATTTCCTTTGTGTAAATATCTAGGAGTGGCCGGGAGCGGTGGCTCACGCTTGTAATCCCAGCACTTTGGGAGGCCGAGGTGGGCGGATCACGAGGTCAGGAGATCGAGACCATGGTGAAACCCCATCTCTACTAAAAATACAAAAAAATTAGCTGGGCATGGTGGCGAGCGCCTGTAGTCCTAGCTACTTGGAGAGGCTGAGGCAGGAGAATGGCGTGAACCCGGGAGGCAGAGCTTGCAGTGAGCCGAGATTGCGCCACTGCACTCCAGCCTGTGCGACAGAGCGAGACTCCGTCTCAAAAAAAAAAAAAAAAAAAATATCTAGGAGTGAGACTGGTGGCTCAGGTAGTAAATGTACATCTAAATTTATAAGAAATTCCAAACTGTTTTCTAATGTGCCTATAGTACTTTGCATTCATAGTAACAATATATGAATGCAAAGTTGCTGTGCATTTTTTGCCATCACTTTGTATTATCAGTCTTTCTAATTTTAGTCATTCTTATTGGTGTCTGTTGGTATCTCATTTTGATTTAGTTTTCACTTCTTTGAAAACTAATGATGTTGAGCATCTTGTTATTCATTATATGCCCCATATTAAGATGTCTTTTGTAAAGTGTCTTCACCAAACTGTTGTCATTGTTTTTAAGTCATTTGCCTTATTATTGAGTTTGTAGTACTTTACCTATTCCAAAAGCAATTCTTTTATTGGATATATGTACAGCAAATATGTTCCCCCTCCCAATCTGTGGCTTGCTTTTCTATGATATTAACAGTGTTTCTGAAAAGTAGTTAATTTAAATTAACTCCAGTTTACTGATTTTTACTTTTATGTTTCATGTTTTTGCGGCCTATCTAAATAAGATATCATTAGGAGTCTGAAAATATAATACAAGTGGGAGAAAATATTTGCAATATAACTTCCCAATGTGTGACTCATATTTTGAATATATTGAGGACTTCTATGAACTACTAAGAAAAGGACAACTCAATAGAATATGAACAAATTCTTTAAACTAGGTGATAACCGAATGGCCAATGCACATTTGAAGAGATGCTCAGCTTTATTGGTCATCAAGAAAATGTAAATTGAAATCACAATCGGGCACCACTACATATTTAGCAAAATGTCTAACCTGAAAACAAAATAAACAGAAACAGAACTAGGATATGGAGCAATTGAAACTCTTATACATTGTAGATGACGCTGTAAATCACTAAAACGCCTTTAGAAAACCTTTTGCCAGCATGCACTAAAGCTGAACACATACAGACTCTGTAATCCATCAATACCTTTCCCATGTAAATGCTGAATGGAAATGAAAGCATATGTTCACCCAAAGATGAGTAGAATACTCATAGTAGCACTCTTCAAAATAGCCTAAACTGATAACTACCCAAATTTCCATCCAATATTCCAATATAGAAAAAATGTGCCAGAATCACTCAATCGAGTATCACATGGTAATGAGAATAAACAATTTACACATGCATAAATATTACAAATATAACAGTGAGTGAAAGAGGCCAGACACAACGTAAACTCTATGTCACTATTTACATTAGAACAAAACCAGAGAAACTAACTTTCACTGTTAGAAATCAGGATGGTGTTTAACCTTGATATGTGGGTGGTGCTGGTTACATGATGTTAAGTTTGCAAAAATATAGCCAGATGTGCAGTTATAACATTTAAATGTAGTTGTGTGTATATTTTTCAATAAAAATGGAAAGTAACTTAAAATATTTCTTTCTATAAAAACAAAAAATACACATGAATATAAGGATCCTGGAACACACCCCACTGTGTAGCTGGCTCCACTAATTTTAATCTTCTATGTTTAAATTTGATAACAATTTAAATTGGATAACTCTATGTTCTAGAAATTCTTACCCTAGTAATTTAGTATAGGAATATAGTCAATGAATTATGCTAAAATATATATTTCTTACAGTGTTTTTGGAATAGAAAAATAACAATCTAAACAAAACTAGAAAAAACTCAACAACCCAAACTTTCTTCAGAAAAAAATCATTGATTTCATAAATTATGTTATAGCTATAGATTAATCTTCTCCACAGTCATTTAAAATCTATTGTAAAAGTTAAATAGATATCACTCTATGCACCAATGACTGATAAAAGCAAGTTGCCAAAAAATACAACAAAATTATATTTTATTTTAATACATATTCATAGAAGCATAGACAATTCTTGGAAGAAGACGTGAAAGTCTGTTAAGCATTACCTTTGGACAGCATAGGTAGAAAAGGAAATTTTAATTATATATACTTCTAATATAAATACCTGAATGTTTTTTATATAACCTTTTAATAATTAATACATTTTAAAAAAGAAAAGATAAAGACAGGAAAATTATTTTTTAAAAAGTGACAAAAAAGATCAGTCTTCACTTGAATCTAGTGATGAATCTTAGTTTCACTTAAAAAATAAGCCTGATGAAATTTAGATATGTTGCAGCTTCACACAAAACTTTTAGTAATAACATAAGAAAAAAATAGTCTTACAACATATAAAGGACTATGAAGTGCAAAGTTATGTCAGTGGACCAAATGTAGTTGAATCATTTTTATTTCAAATGTATTATAAAATCATAAATGAGGTTTTGTAATCCAAAGCTGAAACACTCATTCTTCATAGCTTCAGAATTTGACAAGCAATTCAAGACCATACTTTCCAAATCTAGTCTTTGTTGCCATTTTTCAGACCTCTCAGATCTAGTATTAAGAAACTCCATTTTAAATTTACAGTTTTAGATAACTATTATACACTTGTTGATAACTTTTCTGAAAACAATCTATCAAATATAAAGAATGACTTCTAAGGATCAACAGTTGGGGAAGAGAAATTAAATACCTATCAAGAAATTATTTATCCATTTAAAACATTAACAGAGCCAGTGCTGTTCTCTGTCATAAAAAAGAACATGTAAAATTAATTTAAATTATTTTTATAGTCTTTGGTAATATTTTATTTCCAACACAGGCCTTCAATGCTGCTTAAAGTTCTTTTACACACAGTAATCATGATTTACTGAGTAAAAATCCCAGGTATTAACATGGTCCTTAAAATATGCTATTCTAAAGAGGAATGGATTACTTTTGAGGAAAGAATTGCCTTGGTAACATCCCTCAAATGCTCATTTAGAATAAAAATAGTTAATGAAAATATTTTTAAGCTGACTTTGGGTATTATATGGAACACTGCTCACCATACAAAAAAGGAGATCAAAGCTTTCTTTCCTTTTTTAGAGAATTTCTAATTTCTGTTTCCCTGTACTGCCATCCATATTATATTGAGGTTTTTCTTTGGCTTAGTTTAAGACTGAAGTTATGCCTTTCATAAACATAATAGGTATAAATATTTTTATAAGCTTTCTGGAGTATGTATAGCTTTAATGAATTAAATTTAATAGGCCTGATTGAAGTGAAGGTATTTATTTGTTAAAGTGAAGTTAGTCAAATAAACTACCCGCTGGAATATAGACCAAGTCACTAAAGGTCTAACATTTGAATTTTTGTACTTGTATTTTCTCTTTCCATTCATAAGTGTATACTTCAAAGTATGTCTCCAGCCTATGACTTGAGTCTATTGAAGTCCTAGGAAAAGACACTTAAAACAAATTCCAAAAGCGTTCTGAATTCAGATATAGGCATTCCATTAGCTTCGCTACAAGTGCTCAACTTCTAGTACAATCTCCACTACTTGAATGGCATTGGTTGTTCTATAATTCCTGCTAAAATCATCACAATTAATGCATCATCAGGGCTCCTATTACACTCTCAAGAAGAACTGACAATTTTAAGGAAATGTGTGTGTCTGCATGTGTATTACATAATATTGTCTTCAAGCTGTTTCTTCTTGCCACTCTCCACAATGGAAAAATTACCAAATTAAACCTATTTTAGGAATGACAGCTTGGAGCATAGCAAGAAGTTGGGGGTTTGAATTCTATTCCCAGTTCTCACTGTGTCTTGTTTCTTAAAATTATTAATAATTGATTGTTCTTAGAATATAAGAGGTGGTTTTAATGTAAATAGCAAATTTTGATATATGGTGACTAGGGTTAAGGAATTGTCTTTTAGAGGAATGTGTTATAAATAATATTAATGAACAAGGCCAAATACACTGTGTATATGTACAATTTAATCTTTGAATGTATGTTACTGGATTGGCTCCCTCCTCCTTCTGTGTGATGGTACCATGCATAGTCAATCAAATCCTCGTAATGTTTTGTATGAACTTTGACAACATAAATAATGTGTAAAGAAAGTTTATATAATTAAGGAATCAAATATATTGAATTTTATTATTGAAAGTTGAAACTTAACATATATGAACAAAAACCAATAAAATAATATCATCTTTACGAAAAAGACTGAATACAACAAAACCTTTGGGTCTAACTACCAGTTTATAGGAAATATGGAAAATAGAGAGGGGTAGGTTAACCCCACGAGGAGTCAAACAACATACCATGCAATTTTCTACACTAAAAGTGACCTGGGTTTTTAAATAAACCAACAAAATAAAAAACAAAATAAAAGCAAAAGTGATGGGGGACAACAAAGCAAAAAAGTTTTGAGGGATACGGCACTAAATATAACATGTACTTTGTTTAGGTCTTTACCTGAACAGTAAACTATAATAATATAGGTTTATAAAAATAGTTGAGTACATAAAATATTAAAAAGAAAAAATAAAGGGAAAAAGACTTTCTGTAATGATGAAGGTGATTGTACAAGATTAAAAGAAACTAAAGGGTCTTATGAACTAATTCAATTAAGAATCCTTTTTTAGATCTTGTAAAATAACAGCAAAGCAAAGCTGTGGAAGACTTTCTGGCATTCTTGGAACAGTTGAGAAAATTTGAAAATGGACAGTATATTAGTTTTTGTGAAATTATTAATTTTCTCAAATGTGATAATGGTAATATAGTTATGGAAGAATATGTTACTTTTCTTAGCAATGGTCCAAAATGTTCGCTACTTACTTTCAAATTGTTAAAATGTATACCCAACACTGTTATTTTTATTTATTTATCTTTTCAATACTAACTTTCTGGGATTTATTTGCTTATATCCAGACTTCTATTTATTATTTTTTTAATTTTTTTAATTTTAAGTTTTATTTTAGATCCGGGGGTACATGCACAGGTTTGTTATATAGGTATATTGTGTGACGCTGAGGTTTGGGGTATGATTGATCTGGTCACCTAGGTAGTGAGAATAGTACTCACTATTCCCAACAGTTAGTTTTTCAGCCCTTGGCCCCTCACCCTCCTCCCTCTAGCGTCTTTGTTCCCATCTTTATTAGATAGAGAAGTTTGAACATGGACTTAGTATTAGAGATATTAAGAAATTCTTGTCAATTTTGTTACACACAATGGCATTTTAGAAAACCAGCGCCCCAAATTCACAGTAGATCAGAGTACTGATAAAACCCAAAAGAGGTTAATGAATTATCAGAATTAATAAACTCTACTCTCAGTAGCCACAGAAAATATGAGTCTTTCTCTCTCTCTCCCCCGCCCCCACCCCCGCCCCACACACACACGGCAAATTCTCAATTTAGATGACGATGTGTCAGTTCAAAAGTTAAAAATCTGAGCCAAAAGAAGCTGTGGTACACTGATGAAAAAGTACATCATAAAGAGAAATTTTCCCTGTATATGGAAAGAAACTAAAAAAAAAAAATCACTCTTAGAGCACTTTCTTAAATGTATCTTATTTTTACATTTTTTTCTTGATGTCAATAAACAAGATCTATCTTTCAGTGAGAGCAACAAATAGGCCCCAGCTCTTTCTCTCATGATTTGTTAAAATTCCTTATCAGTCTGGAAAGAGCCTGGGCCATCTTTGACAAGGTATCTAGTTGAATATTCAAGAATATTGGGGTCTCTAAAATCAAGACCAAAGGATAAAGTAACTCGGAGAAATCCAAATCTCATCAAAGATAATACAGGAAACAGAAGGAAAAACATTTTACAGGCGCTTTCAATTATCCTGCCAGAGAATGGATGCCTCTTTGCCTACCAGATTACTGTCACACTGTCACCCTGTATTACTTTTTCAAGGTGGCCTATCAAGCTTGCTCCCATATTTCTGTAGTGAAACCATAATTCTTGAAGATATTAATAACATCTATGATGTCAGAATCCAAAGGTCATATTTCTGGTCACATTTTACTTGACTACTTAATGATCTTCAAACCTGTTGCTTACATTCTACTATCTTTAAACATTTTTCATATCTCGGGCAACACTATGTCATTGGATACTTCTTTGCAGTCTCCATAGTCCTTCTATTTCAAGGCACCTCTAAAATTATTGTTCTCTAGGCTGAGTTTTCTCTCTGATCTTTTCTTAACATTGTCTCAAAATGATTTTATCTAGTCATACGATTGTACAATTAATCTTCACACTGTGACTCCCATATTCATATATTTAGGTTTAACTTGGGCAGACTTAAATATATTTCATATCATGTTACTTTGGATTTATGATAGTGATGCTAAGCTTATCATATTCCAAAAATCTTCAATTACTTGCCCTCCAAAATCCCCTTGCTTTGAAACCAGTTGATATAGTTTGGAAATTTGTTTGTTTCCAAATCTCATGTAATATTGTAGTTCCCAGTGCTGGAGGTGGGGCCTGGTGGGAGGTGTTTGGATTATGGGGGCGGATCCCTCATGGCTTGGTGTTATCTTCATTATAGTGAGTTCTTGCAAGATCTCACGGCTTCTGCTTCATCTTCCACCATGATTGAAAAGCACGTTGTTCAGCTTTCAGGTTTTTTTAATGTGAGAAATATCTCAGGATTATAATTTTAATTTGTATCAAATATTTGGAGTGAAGTTAAACATCTTTTTGTGTTTTCCCATTAAAATATCAACTTAGTGCTAATATATTCATTAATAGTAAATAATATTTTAAAGTATTCATCAAATCCTATACTATTGAGCCAATTTACAAACAAGTATGAGCATTCAATATTGTCAAATGCCTCCATATGTGAAGATCACCCTATGATTTTTCCCAGAATGATAAAACACTGCTATTATTCAGGCTCCGTTGTATTTGTTTCAACTCACTTTGTGCATATTATTTTTAAATGTACAATTGGATTTTATTTGCTTGCATCAGTGTTGACATAGTGAGATATTAATTTTTGTGTTTGTTTCTATATGCAATCTCTTTGCATTTTTGCTTATTTTATACACATTTTATGAAAATCATGTGGAAGTTTCTCTTATGTTGGATGCTCTGGATAGTTCAAGTAGCATTGGAATTTTCTGATCTGTAAATTTTGTATTATTATCATGTGAGCTAATCTTGGCCTGGCACATTTTGTTATGCAACTCTTTTATAAGTTTCCATACATTTAAAAATATAGAAATGCATTTTAAAAATTTATTTATTAGGCTGAGTGCAGTGGCTCATGCCTGTAATCCCAGCACTTTGGGAGGCCGAGGTGGGTGGATCACCTGAGGTCAGGAGTTTGAGATCAGCCTGGCCAACATGGCAAAACCCCATCTCTACTAAAAATACACAAATTAGCTTGGCATGGTGATGGGCACCTGTAATTCCAAGCACTCGGGAGGCTGAGACAGGAGAATTACTTGAACCTAGGAGGTGGAGGTTGCAGTGAGCCAAAATCTTGCCATTGCACTCCAGCCTGGGCAACTTGACTGAAACTCCATCTCAAAAAAAAAAAAAATTATTTATTTACCTTAGTAAATTATATTTTCCTAAAGCTAACCATTTCATCTAGATTTTCAAGTTTCAATGTTTTGGCAAAGAATTCATCAAAGTATTCTCATGACCTTTTGCAAAATTTCTCTGTTCTAATAGTTACATTTTACTTACTATTTCTTATTATATGTATTTGTGCTTTATCTCACAACACAGTCTGCAGTGACATTACTAATGCTACCGCCACCAAATTGATTATCTAGACTGTATAAATCTTCCTATCTGGTCTGGAAATGGACCACCCCGACTTAGCCTGTATTTCCCTTCACTGGGAATCAGCAAATGCCCTAAGAGAAAATATTGGGAGAAATATTGGTTAATGTCAGCACTTTTTCCTTTTTTCTGGGATCACGTTTCATGAAGTTCTGGTGGCTTTAGTTGCTCTCTGATGCTTTAAAATAGAAGTTGTAGTAGTTGCTGTTGTTGTTTGGTGTTTTATAAAGCTTTGTTCTGGAAGAAAGAATACAATTGTTTGTGACAGAAGGATTAGTTTGATACAAATCTCGATATGAGTCCTCTTACCGTCTTGCATTCTATTATCTACAAGCAACCAGAGCAATCTCTCAAAATGAAAATCAGAGCATATTAGTTTCCTACCTTTAACCTTCCAAAGGCTTCCATTTACACTTGAAATTAGGCAAAACTCATTACCATTTCTAAAGGACTTTCCACAACCTGGGGCCTGATTACCATCCTGATACTTTCTCGTCCCACTTTCCTATTCTCACTTACAATTTACATGTATTTCTAAATCACCCAAGCTTGTTTTTCCTCTAGAGCTTCTGCATTTCCTATTCTTTCTGCATGAAATTCTTTAGTGCAATATTGTTTCAAGATGAGCTCTTCCTCATCTTTCCAGTCTTGGTTCCAAGGACCTAGCTGATCACATTAAGGTCACATTCTCCACCTGTCACTCTCTAGCACATCGTCATATTTTATTTTCTTTGTAGCAATTATAATTTGGAAATTACATTGTGTTTATTGATCATTTTATTATTCATCAATGAGAGTGGAGAACTTGACTACTCTTTTCTCTAGTGTGTTTTTAATCCCAGTAGACTACCTGGCACATAACAGGTGCTCAAGAAACATTTGCAAAATAAATGAATAATGTTACCACTGTTCTTAGTATAAGAGTAGTATCTGAGCTCCTCGACCAGATCATAACAAGAAATAAACCTTGAGTTTAAGGAAATATATGACATTAAACATAACATCTAGGATCCGATCAACTCTCTGTAAGTTGTTTGCACTGGGTCAAATGGTTTAATCTTTGATGAACTTTCCAGTTTAAAAATTTTCTGATTTATTATGAACTAACTTTGAATTTTAACATAAACATTTATAATATAATCATATTCATTAAAAAAATCAGTGTATTTGTTCTTTTGGAATTTTATTAATAGGATTATTTTTCACAAGGGATTTACATTCTCATCTCAATTATCTTTAACACCTTTAACAAATTTTTAATTATACACAAGCACACTGTTATGTACAGTAAGCAATGTTTTGGGCAAAGATCAAACTCAAAATTAAAACTTTAATATGAATCTCATAGAGAAGAACACGGTAATATTAAACTTTCCTAACTAGTTTCTTCTCTGGATATTGAACTGGCTGTGATTTTACATGAATAATGGAATATACTAAAATTGGTGGCATGATCCTTTCATTAGAGCAGTTATGAGATGAAAAGACAAAATCTACTAGGAAAAGTTAAAAAACACATCTTTAACAATAAAAAGATAAAATTTGTCTCTCAACTTGTATACTGTCTCTGATGTTATGAATATTAGATCATACTTTTAAATCCATTGATAGTTTGTAAGTCAGCTCATTTTTGGTAAGCTCTGACAATGCTGCTATAAATATAAAAAGATGTATGACTTTTCGTATTTAAATTACAAAATCCTCTGGTACATCTGAAGCGTCAGCCTCACAGTTAAACTGGATGTTTCTTTAGCATTTGAGACACCTACCACGTTTTAGAATGTAGATTAATGTGTAAGTGTCTTCATCTGTGGAAAAGTACATAAAAATACCTTGGCAATTGGGCTTCTGGGTATATTATAAAAGAATAAAACAGTGTCCTTTTTTAACCATTAAAAAAGCGATAACATTCAAACTTGTTTCTTCAAATCTTACCTTTCATTTATAAAATGTAGTATTTTTATAGCAATATTTTTAATGAATTAAAAATATTACATGAGTAGTATAATTAAATGATTAAATTCCATTAAAAGATCATATGTCTGCAAAAGAGTATTAACCAATGTTTATATGTTTCAAGTTATATGATAATTAGAAACTGATGCAAAAGTCAAATGCAAATAATTTGTTAATAATTTTGTGGCAAATCACTATTTGCTATGATCATTTCAAACACATTAGAAACACATTGCCATATTTTATATTCTTTAGACCTCCTATCTTTAACATAAAAGTGTGTGTGTGTGTAATTTGATATATGTGTGATTTTGTTTTTCAGGCTAAAATGAAACAATAACTTGTCTGGCTGATTAGATTTCCTTGGAGGTGAACTTTCACAAATAGCCAAAAATGTTTGCAAGTAAAGAGTATAACTGGGCTTTTAAATAACTCCTCTAAAATCAAAATGAAGAACAAAAGCTTCCTTCCTTTCAGGAAGTAATCTGCAACCATTCTCATGCATTTGTGTGCTTTTTTAAAAAAAATATTGAGGATGGAAGGGAAGCATGGTACATGTAAGTTCAAATCTTAGCTGTCACACGCCTAATCTATGAATCCAAATGGATTTTTTCATTAGTGGTTTTTAGACTAAAGTCACGTGAATTAATTTAACAAAATAAATGATGACATTGGAAACTAATAAAGAATATAGATACAGAACTTTTTCCTTTATTTTGCATGCCTCACTTACTATTTTAAATGAGTAAACCTCTCTCATGGCATCCATGAGATGAAAAGAGAGACAATTCAAGGCATTTAAGGCAGTCTTAGAAAAGCTTTCTTCACTACTTTCTACCTTTTATTTTCTCAATTCTTTCAAAAACGAGTCAACAGATTTCTGACATTTTAAACTTATTGTATTGAAGATACATAAAACGCCTGCTCCCTTTACTCTCCTCTGCATGTATGAAAATGAAAATCAGGCTATTTCCATAATCAACAAACTATTTCTTATGAAATATTTCAGATACAAATGGCAGTAAGGCTCCTATTAAAACAAAAAAAAATTTACCCTCACCACTAAAAAAAGAAATCAACATTACCAAGGTTGATCTTGAGTATCTCTCCTCTTCTCTCCACCAGAGGTAAAGACTATATTGAATTTGGTATTTTTAAAATTCCTATGTGTTCATTGATATATACTTAAGTAATATATGGTTTATTTTGCCCTTCAACTTCTGTTTACATGTATCACACTATATATATGTTCTGCAATTTTTTTTTCTGTTTGCTAAATATATTGGTGAGATCCATTCAGTTTCCATCTAGTTCATTCAATATTGATGGAATAGTGTATTCCATTATACATGCACCCCACAATTCATTTGTTCTTCTGCTCATAGTTACCTCACTGGCATGACTTTTTATTTATTGAGAAATGCAATCATCAAATCAATAAACTGCAATGTAAATGATCTGTATTATTTACTGAACCCTTCTGGCTTGTGGGTATGAGTAAGTTTTTCCCTCTGCTTCATCTCCATGTATTAGAGTTGTTTCAAATCTTGGAGGGGATCAAAATCACTGGAGATCTTCTTAAAAATAATTTCAAATAATCTGACTCTACCCTAGAGCTTCTGAATCAGTTTCCCAGACTATGGTCAAGGAAATTGTATAAAAATAAAATAAAACAAAAAAGTACAACTAGAACGAGGCATGGTGGCTCACGCCTGTAATCCCAGCACTTTGGAAAGCTGGGGCTGGAGGATCACCTGGGCCCAGGAGTTCAAGGCTGCAGTGTGTTATAATAGTGCCACTGCAATCCAGCCTGGGCAATAGAGCAAGACTCTGTCTCGAATTTTGAAAAAGCACAGATAATCCTTATATGTAGATATACTTGAAACTACTCTATTAAAATGAAAGGTTACATTTCTTTTAACTTTTAAAATGAAATGTAGAAACAGAAAAGCACACATATAAGTGTGCAATTCAATTAAGAAGATAAATTTTTCACATTATATACTTCCAAAGGCCAACTGAAAATTATTTTTCCCAGCTTCTAATTTTAACAAAGCCTTAGAAAAGAAAACAAGAAATAGCTTGAGACATGAGAAAAATAAAATTAAACTTGACAAAGAGATAGTAAATAATTATCAACTTGTCCAGTTTTTCTGTAACTTAATTTATATAAATAAAAACATCCTCATACTTTTAAAGGCATAGAATTACACAATTGTAATGACTTCAGCCCAAAAGACAGTAACAAAACAGAAGAATTGGCAACTCCATAGAGACTACATTTCATAACTGGAATTGGTCACCTACGGAAGCAGACAACAGAGGATAATTAAATGAATGGTCACATAAAATGAACTGAAGTCACTGAACACTTAAACAGCTATGGCATGTTAATTATAATTTGTATCAGCTCTCATTCTTTGATCTTTGGGATGACTTTCTTCTGCATAATAATGAGGTTATATTTCTTGTGTTGACATCATTTAAAGAAGTGAATACAGTAGACTGCACCTGGATTTGAATCTAGATTTTTTCTTCAACACAGTCATCTAGCTTTAAGAAATCACTTAAAAGGTTGAATGTGAAACAGCTCTGACCATTGTCAGAGTAAATACAAAATGTACAAAGAATTATTTTAATAGTTTGATCATCCATACTTTAGAGATAGTTATTATATCCCGTCTTTTATTTGTGCATGTTCACTTAACTCCCTTTAAATGTCTTGACAATAGCTCATGTTACTTGACTATCATTTTTGGGTAATATTTTTACTTCTCTGGAGTTTTAACCATTTTAATGACAAAAAGTTCACATATGTATGAAAGCAATTAAATATATCGGATTATTGTATGTTCTTAGAAATAATGCAGTAATTTGTTATGACTTTTGAGAGAAATACACTGTCATCATGCTTAATTTGATAAGGAAAGTGAAAGTTGTCTTATATCACAATTAAATAATGTTGCTTAAAATTGTAAATATGTGACATTGGAAAAGTAACTGATGAAAGGTATAAATAAATGATTACATAAATATGCATGTATTTTATAAACAATAAAAACTAATTTTATGCACAAATCATCTTTTGTACTCTAAACTTAATTCTCCCACCAAACATCTGTCCAATATCCAGAGCTATGAGTTTTTGTGGAGTTCCCAATAATAAAATAATGTCTAAGGCAACAAAAAAGTTGTTTCTTTAAAGATGTGGAGTTTGGAATAATTTCTAAACTGCTTTTTTTCCTTAAGCTGCTAAAAGCAAGAAATATTTCCTTGTCTATAAAAAGATGACTCACAGTATGTTATCATGGAAAAATACTAGAGTAGAAATTGAACACAAATGGGAATAAATTCACAGACAAAATGTGCTCTCTTCAGGTCTTTCATGTTCTAGTAATCTGAAGTTATCTGCTGGATCAGTAAATACATGCTGGATCAACTCTGCCTTTTGTTTTTTTTTTGTATTTTAATTTTTTAGATTGATATGGGTCAGTATTCAAGACATCTTATTCCATCTGGTTCTATTTTGGAGTAGAAAATATTGTTTGAACAGAAAAATCCCCTAAAGATTTTTTTAGTATATTCTATAGACTTGAACGTGGTTGAATGAGGAGCAGAATTGGACAGTATAAAGCTATAACCATTTTGTTGTAATGCAGGATTCCTCAGGCAGAGCAGTGTAAATATATAGTACCAAAGGTATATGTTCACAGCCCACACTGGACTGTTGCGAGCTATATATCTCTTTGAAATTATATTACATATTGCACATAAAAATTTCATATATGAACTCTTATTTCTGGCTAATTCCACATGTCATCAGAAGAACTCTGCTCATTATAGACGCTCAGACTTCTAAAAGTAAGAGAGTAGTCGCCATCTTGTGATATTACCATCCTACTATGAGGCTTTAGGGTTTGCAGAGGCAGAAGAAAAAAATGGAGAATTGAGTATTGGCAACTAAAAGTATTTCCTGAAAAATGCCACATACAAATTCTACCCAGATTTTAGGGACCCGGATTAGTCATATGCCCATACTTATACTCAAAGGAACAGAGAAAAGTAATTCTCCAGATACCTGAAAGGAGAGGAAAACCAAATAGTGTGACTTGGTAAGTCCTACCATAACTTTTGAACAGATATGTTTACTTCATTATCTTTTTATGGCAGGCAGAAATTTTGGGGTTATGATATTAATTAACTTTGGATTTTTTTCATTTACAGACAAGAATCTGCTTTTCAATAAATAAAGAAGCTAAGGTCTAACCCTTAATAACATTCAGTAAATTTTTGATATCTGTTATGTTTTCATTTATCTGTGTTAGTGATATGTGTATGTGTATATTGAGAGGGAAGGTCGTTGGTATAGCATAGCACATATATAAAAATAAAAAGTTTTAGTCAAGTTTTGTATCAGAGTTTTTATTATAGCATATTTGTGAATAAATTTTGAGATGATTCAGAACATGTGATAAGACATCCTTACCCTATTCCACCATTTCATCACATCAGTTTCAAGTAACAGCTACTGTCAGAGACTGAATGAAGCAGGATGATACTGTCAATAGGGTTTGTTGGATCAAGTACAGGCTTTGAATTATATAAATATCTTGGATCACACACATTTTTGTCTTATTGGCCTTTTGGCTAATAATTCAAAAAAAATCCTAAAACTAAACTTCCAAGTTAGTAACACAGGGTAAGAGAACCTCTTTAGAGAGTTGTTCTGTTGTTCTGAGAATTAGAGCTTTTCTTTAGAAAATACAAAATACAGTGGATAGCACAGAATGTTTTAAAATGAAAGTACAGCCATCCCTTGGTATCCATGGTGGATTGACATCAAGAAATCCCTGCAAATAGCAAACTCTATGGATGCTCAAGTCTGTTATATAAAATGGCATAGTATTTGCATGTAGCCTAGTTACATCCTCCTGTGTATTTTAAATTGTCTCTAGATTATTTATAATACCTAACACAATGTAAATACTGGATAAATAGTTGTTCCATGGTATTATGTGGGGAATAGTGACAAGAAAAAAAATGCCTGTACATATTCAGTACGGGTGCAATTTCTTTTTTCCATTTTTAAATTTTTTAAATTTAATTTTTTTTAGATGGAATCTTGCTGTGTTGCCCAGGCTGGAGTACAGTGGTACGATCTTGGCTCACTGCAATCTCTGCCTCCTGGGTTCAAGCGATTCTCTTTCCTCAGCCTCCCGAGTAGCTGGGACTACAGCTGTGTGCCACTACACCTGGCTAATTTTGTATTTTTAGTAGAGACAGGGGTTCCTCATGTTGGCCGACTGATCTCAAACTCCTGACTTCAGGTGATCTGCCCACCTCAGCCTCCCAAAGTGCTGGGATTACAGGCATGAGCCACTAATTTGGCTGTGTGATTTCTTTTTTGAGTATTTTCTATCCATGGTTTGTGGAAACCACGGACATGGAGTACATGGATATGGAGGGTAAACTGTATTGTTAATGTTTTTATGATGCCAATATGTAATTCTCTTTTATTTATTGCTATTTTGGTTAGTTGTATAATTTAGCTTAAAAATCATTTATGATATGGGACTATCTAGAGGAGGCCTTTATAATATGAAGTTCACAATGACCAGTCAACTAATGCCTGTGATAGTCTGCTGAATAGTATTACCACTACACACAAGACAATTACAAATCAAGCTGCTCCTGTACTTGGGTTATAGTTTAAAGTTGCCAAAGAGATCAAGTTATTTCTGACACAAGTAAAGTTTCAGGGCATCTTAAAGATGCCCTTTAGTAAAATATTTTGTATTGTCCCCTTTCTACCCCTTTCATCAGCTAAATTAACTCCCTACTTCTAGTATTCAAATTTCAAAGACTAAAACAAGCATATTGGTGTCTCGGATCACCTATAGTAAACAGAATTTTTCTCAGGATCGGACACAGTACTAAAGGTAATGCAAATAATTGAGGTGATTATCAACAAGTTCATAACTACGTCTGGGAAACTAATCAGTGGCTAGATACATAATACAAATAACCACACATTTTGCCTTTCATGTAAAAGTTTTATTAAAGACTAAGCTACCAAGGAGCTATTCCTGCCTCCAGTTCAAATAAATTAATAAATTAATATTATAAAGTACATATGAATGACCAGTATCATAATATGCGATAGGAAGAGTTATGGAACATGGAAGGAAAACATACCAATTTGGGGCTCTTCAGTGTAAATATACCACTTATCTGCTGTGAATACTTTCCTAAATTGTGTTTCAGTTATCAGCTTGAAGTCATTATGGATTTACTCTCCTTCTAAAGTGTGAAATTGCTCTGAAAGTCTGTGTTAAATGTTACGAATTTTAAGAATAAAATTTACAATGCATTTTTGCTTATGAAATATAATTGAATCATAAACTGTATTTGCACAAAATGCAGATAAGCAATAATTTTTCACATCCTAGTAGCTGAATTATAACACTAAGTCATCCTGAATTAGAACTGTCCAGAATAGTTTCTTAATCATATCTAAATGGCAAGGGGAAAATATTTTTGTCAAATACATGAATTTACTCATACTAAATGCTTTGGGAAACTTAATTTAAAACTTTATTTTATGAAACACGATTCCTGGGTTGGTTAACTTCACTCAGTAACCAGGAATTTGTCAGATTTTGAAAGTATAATGACTCTCTATTTTGCATATTCTTCAAATACTTTCATTTGAACTATTTTATTCATTTGAAATATTTTGTTTAATTTGTTATCTCAATAACAATTGCTTATACCATCAGCATGCTGGGCATTGCTATTTCAATCAAAATTCTTGCCCACATTTACTACAGAAGAGAGATTCATACAGAGTTATGTATAACTAGTAAACATTTGGTATCTTTTAATAATGATTCTTAGACTTACAGAGCTGAAAAATTTAGAGGTCCACTAATTCAAGTGCTCTATTTGCAGAAGGGGAAAATAATTTCCAGAGACATTAACTGCCTGCTGAAGGTCAGGAAACACAATAGCAGAGCTTGAATTAAAACTACATTTTTTGAGGCCAAGGCGGGCGGATGACCTGTGGTCGGGAGTTCCAGATCAGCCTGACCAACATGGAGAAACCTCGTCTCTACTAAAAATACAAAATGAGCTGGGCGTGGTGTTGCATGCCAGTAATCCAGCTACTTGGGAGGCTGAGGCAGGAGAATCGCTTGAACCTGGGAGGCGGAGGTTGCAGTGAGCCGAGATGGCGCCATTGATCCCCAGTCTGGACAATAAGAGAGAAACTCGGTCTCAAAAAAAAAACAAAAAACAAAAACAAACAAACAAAAAAACCCCACTTTTTAAAATTGCCGGTTTGGATATTTTTCTAGCAAACTTCATAGTTTATTCTGTTAGAAAGTGGGAATTATACGATTAGAAAACTTCCATATCACCACTATATTCTCAAGGGAATTATGAGTGTCTATTCAAATATGTTTTGACAATATCAATCAAAAAAAGAAAGAACAAGATAGGGTTTCAATTCCGTCTTGCTATTAACATCTTCTCCTACCTAGAAAGAGAACTGAGGTATCCAGTTTGCTCTATCTACAATAAAGTGTATATAAGAGACATAGGACAATGGGGAGGGGAGAGAGGCCATGGCTAACATCATTAGTTCTCTCCTTTCTTTGTGCTAGGTAATGGCATGCAGTTAATTCCTTCTTAGTGAAGCTTTGCTTGAGGAAGCAAAAATCAGTTTTGGGGAGAATATAGATGGAAATATGAAGGAAAATTTGTCCTTATTGATCTTTAAATAGTATGGGGAAGTCTTGGTGAAGTGAACCATAGGAATCTCTTTCACAAGATCTCAGTGTCATTTTTGTTTTTATCCAACACATTGGCTTTGTTTGGAATTTCACACTGGTCTTTTAAAGGCAACACAGTGAAACCTGAAAGAAACAGTGTGTGTAAAAACTCTTTTTCAATAGAAGTTAGAAAAAAATAATTTTCCTAAGATGCCTTTTTGCTAGTATCCATTGTTGAACAAATATTAGGGAACATTTAACTTTAAGTTGAAAGTAATACAACGTGAAAATGAATGCCAGTGATGTAATTGTCTGATAAAATCTGCAGCACCTGAAGAGTTGAAATTAATTTATACTAAATTATTATCTTTTTATGGCAGGCAGATGTTGGGGTTATGGTATTAATGAACTTTGGGTTCTTTTCATTTACAGATCAGGATCTTCTTTTTAATAAAAGGAGAAGCTAAGGTCTAACCCTTCTGGCAGCAAACTGGCTCTCTAATTATCTTAGTAATAGCTCTAAATTATTATTCAATGTAGGACTGCACCCCACTGTTAATGGGTCATGATATCCCTCGGGATTCATACTTTTTTTCCATTTCAGTAAATGACTTGCCATCTGCAGAAAATTCAAGTTCATTGTCTAACTTTTAAAAATAATGTTGATATGGTCAGGAAGATATTGATGTATTTGAAGGGGTTTGAAAGTGAACTGGAAGGCAGAGCAGCCGATTCTTGTGGTAAGATTTTTTTCTCCCTGAACTCCTAGAAAAAAATAATCGACGTCAGTAATTTAATACCACAATGCCTAATGTTTTTATTTCTGATTTGACTTTCACTGTGGTCTATACAATGTTTCCAGTGGATGAATTTTGTTTTCTTATAACATCAAATTGCATAAAAGTGCCTCAGTAAGAAGGTACTAAATTATACAAGAAGGTACAGTGAACTATACTTTAATGTTACCTCTGATAGTTAATAGATTTTAATTTCCAGCATTATCTATGCTTCCAAGCCTTCGTTTACTCATCTTTAAATAGAAGTAAAAATATTTTGTCTTCTTGAAACATCTCTTGTTGTCTTTAAGAAGTTACTCATTTTGACCTGGTAATTATAATTTTCTGAGACTGCCTTAGGGAAACAATTTATGATTTTAACAAAGAGATACAGATATGCAAATAGGAGAAAAAAATTAGACTAACAAAAAATGCGAAAATCTAAATTTCTATAAATATGGAAATATAAACATAATGATACATGATACTACTGCAAAATGAAATACTATAAAACAAGAATTATATTCTAAAATATTTTATAATATGGAAACTACAATATAGAGAATAATGTGTTTAAAAACATAAAATTTAATAGTAATATATTTTTGATAGCATTGCAACAAATTCAATTATCTTAAAATACACTGCATAAACATATACATGCATATATCTGTAACTATATATTATAAGCACTTTAACAATTAACATACAAATCCTTTGTTCCAAAAAAATATAATTAAATGCAGTAATAATGAATTTCTATTTCAAAATATAATGGGATACCTGTGACCCAATGCACCTACCAGGAATATCTAGAAAAGCAATAATAATGTTAAAATATTTTTTATATTGCATACACTAGAAAAGGAGAAATCAAAGAATAAAGTAGCTTGGACTCAAGCAGTAGGTTAAACATAAAAAATTGTTAGGAAGGAAATTATAAACACAATAGCAGAAATCAACAACTAAAAAATACAAAACAAATGAACAATAAGGGAAAGTATCAATCAATCCAAGATTTGGTTCTTGAAAAATGATAGTCGGGCCGGGTGCAATAGCTCATGCCTGTAATCCCAGTACTTTGGGAGGCCTGGGCAGGCGGATCACCCGAAGTCATGGGTTTGAGACCATCCTGGCCAACATAATGAAACCCCGATTCTACTAAAAATACAAAAATTAGCTGGGCATGATGGCGCATGCCTTTAATCCCAGCTACTCGGGAGGCTGAGGCAGGAGAATCACTTTAACCCGGGAGGCTGAAGTTGCAGTGAGCCAAGATCACACAACTGCACTCCAGCCTGGGCGACAGAGTGAGACTCCATCTCACACACACACACACGCACACACACACACACACAAAAAAAAGAAAAGAAAAGAAAGAAAAAAGAAAAAGAAAAATGATAGTAAAGTTCATAAACCACTACCAGATTCATTAAGAAAAAATTAGAGGGTGTAGAAAAAATAATACTAAGAATGAGAACCATAGATTCTATAGATATTAAACAGATTTGTTATTTTAAAACTTTAGGCAATGAATTTGAAAATTTAGATGAAATGAACAAAACCCTTGAAAAACACAACTTATCCAAACTGACACAAAAAGAGTTAGAAAATTTATTAGTTTTATATCTACTAAAAAGTCTCTAAATTTAAAACAACATTAACAACAAAAACTTTTCAGGATGCATCATCCATTTATTTAGAGCAAACATCTAAGTAATAAATAACAGCAAATCTTACACAAATTCTTCCAAGGAAAATTAAAACATAAGTTAATACTTCCCACTCCAATTCATTTTATGAGACCAGCCTTGTTAACACCAAACCCAGTAAAACTTTATTAAAATAAAGTATAAATTTCTGAAAATTTTCTCTCACTAACATAACATTAACAAACTGAACATTAGCAAGTGAAATCCAGTAATGTTTGGAAAAATAACTTATTATGATTAATTATATTTTCTGATGCACAGGGTGGTTTAACATTTGACATTCAATGTAATTCACCAGATTGCCTTAAAAAAGGAGAAAAATAATTTTCTCTGATAAATGATAAATAGAAAAACTTATTAAAAACTCAATGCCCAATCAGGAGGAGAAAGAAACTTCCCTAATTTGATAAAAACAGTCTAGAAAAACGTGGTAAACAGCACACTTAAAGGTGTCTCTAAAGTAACCACTGTCCCTAAAAAAATTAATTATTCCAATGTAATTTAATAAATTAAGATTAAATATATAAAGATCAGGTATAAACTCAATAAACAAAAATCAATTTTACATATATTAAAATACGTAGAAAATAAATTTTTTTAAAAAATAGCTTTAAAATAATATCAAAAACAAAGGGCTGATTCTTATAAATGATGTGTGATAGTTTTATCTTGAAAACAATAGAAATTAGTGATAGAAATTAAAGAAGACTGGAGTAAATAAAAAAATGTATACTATGTTCTTAGGTTGAAAGATTCAATATTATGAAGGCATCAATTTTTCTAAAATTGATCTACAGATTAAACATAATCAAAGGCTCAGTAATTTCATGAAACAAATTAGTAAGCTCATCATAAAATGGAAATGGAAATGCAAGTATCCAAGATAATATTGATGAAAAAGATGAAAAAGAAACAAAGTTAAAAGACTTTTACTATTAGACATGATGATTTATTACAAACCTAGATAAATAAGGCAATAAGGGACTGGAACAAAGAGAAGTGGCCAAAGGAATAGAACAGCAAGTCCAGAAACAGCCACACATCTCCACTCATTTGAACTGTGACAAAGGGGACATTGCAGTGCAATGGAAAAGGACGCTCTTCTTTAATAAAAGATACTGAGTCCATTGGATAATTATGTAAAATAAAAAGAAATCTTGGTTGGGCACAGTGGCTCACGCCTGTAATCCCAGCACTTTGGGAGACCAAGGCGGGCAGATCACGAGGTCAACAGTTCGAGACCAGTCTGACCAACATGGTGAAACCCTGTCTCTACTAAAAATACAAAAATTAGCCAGGTGTGGTGGTGTGCACCTGTAATCCCAGCTAATCAGGAGGCTGAGGCAGGAGAATCGCTTGAACTGGGAGGTGGATGTTGCAGTGAGCTGAGATCACGCCACTGCAGTCCAGCCTGGGCAACAGAGCAAGACTCTGTCTCAAAAAAAAAAAAAATTAACTCCAGTTTGATTGTTATTCTACATGTGCAAGTAAAACAAAATTTTAAAAAAAGTTATAAAATTTTAACTGCCTTAGAAGAAGGCAAGTTTTCTTGAACTGAACTGAAAAAGCACTAACTGGAGGGGGGAAAATGTGATAAATAGGATTACAATAAAAGTAAGGATGTTTTCTTATTCAAAGACATCAAGAGAGTAAAAAAGTATACCCACAGATGATATGCATATCTGACAAAGAGATATGCATATCTGATACAGAATTCTTAAAATGCAATAATAATAAAAGTCAATGCAATAAAAATAATTATTAGTATTATGAGCAAAGGCTTCAAAGTCACATCAAAAAAGAAAGTGTCAAAATGCCTAATAAACAAACACCTGAATAGTTGCAGACTTCATTGGTTACCAGAGTAATTCATGGAATACTATGAAGCCATAAAAAAGAATGAGTTTGGGCCGGACACGGTAATCACGCCTGTAATCCCAGCACTTTGGGAGACCGAGGTGGGTGGATCACGACGTCAGGAGTTCGAGACCAGCTTGGCCAACATGGTGAAACCCTGTCTCTACTAAAAATACAAAAATTAGCTGGGCGTGGAGGCACGCGCCTGTAATCCCAACTACTTGGGAGGCTGAGGCAGGAGAATCGCTTGAACCCGGGAGGCGGAGGTTGCAGTGAGCCGAGATCATGCCATTGCATTCCAGCCTGGGTGACAGGGCAAGACTTCATCTCAAAAAAAAAAAAGAAAAAAGAAAAGAAAAATGAGTTCATGTCCTTTGCAGGGACATGGATGAAGCTGGAAGCCACCATTCTCAGCAAACTAATACAGGAACAGAAAACCAAACACCTTATGTTCTCACTCATAAGTGGGAGTTGAACAATGAGAACACATGGACACAGGGAGAGGCACATCACACACCGGGGCCTGTTAGGGTGTAAGGGGCAAGGGGAGCGAGAGCATTAGGACAAACACCTAATGCATGTGGGGCTTAAAACCTAGATGACAGGTTGATAGGTGCAGCAAACCACCATGGCACATGAATACCAATGTAACAAACCTTCACATTCTGCACATGTATCCCAGAGCTTAAAGTAAAATAAAAAAAGGAGGCATCACTATAAACCTATATGAATTAACAAATTATAGGACAAATGTTAGTCTTAGTATGTAGCAACTGGAACTCACATACTGCTGGTGTTAATGTATATTGACATAATCTCACTAAAATCTCTTTTGTCAGAAACTACTAAGTCTGAACATATGTATATCCTAAACTGGGCAGTTCCACTCATAGATAAAAACTTAAGAGAAATGTATACATATGTTCACCAAAATACATGAAGAAGTATTTCACAAATCACGTAATAGATGAAACTGGAAACAATCTAAACCTCCATCAAAAGACAAGTGGATAAATTCGCCATGGTATATTTATACAATTGATTACTGTACAATAATTCATCTGAACTATAGCTCTGTACAAGAACACAGGTGAATTTTGACTGGAAGATTAAGACACAAAAAAGTACAAACTTCATGACTCCACCTATGTAAAATTCAAAACCAGGCTGTGTGTCCAAAGTCAGAAAGTAAGTATACTTAAGGAAGGAGAGTGACTAGGAAGGACGTGATGATGTCTTGTGTTGTCAATGTTATTTTTCTCAATCCAAAAGCCAGTTACATGGGTGCGTTCATGTTATTAAAACCCATCAAGTTTTACACTTCCAGTACTCATTTTATATAGGTATGTCATATATAAATAAGAAGCTTATTTTAAAAATTATAATGAAATATGCATAAATTGTAGTGTTAGTAAATAGATTAACATCTAATCAGATGCTTCTTAGCCATTTGATACTTTCTATTTTGATGTGACGAAGTCTTTTGCTCATGATACTAATTATTAGTTTTATTGTTTTGACATTCATTATTTTTGCATTTTAAGAATTCTGTGTATAGGAGCTTTTTGTCAAATATGCATATCGTCTGTGGCATATCTTTTTACCAGTGTTATTAAGTGGATCTTATGTATGATGAGAAAGCATTTTGTAGTTTGTATAGTTGTGGCAACATTACTATTGTTGCACAGGAAATGTGATTACTCAGCTATAAGTGCGTGGGGTTATAATATGAATTCTGACCCAATAAAATATCACCTTGTACTTCCCTGACCTCTTTTCAAATTTCTTTCTTGGCGGTGTTTAGAGAACAGCTTGATTCCAAATAAAACCCTGTTCCCAGCTTTATGAATGCCAAGAAAGCCATTTTAAAATGTTGTCCCCAGATTCACTTTCAGAAGAAAGTAACTCTGCTTCCCCAATATAAAGTTTCAAGAGGAAAAATGAACTAAGTATTCCAGTGATCTTTCGGATCCCTACCTATCTCCAGTTCCTCCACTCTCTTAGGACAAATGAAATTCTGAGACAATAACAGAGGAACTGACTGCAAATATTAAGAAGAGCTTACAATCAGCAAGAAGATCCAAATATCTACCCTTCAAACCTTTCATTACAAAGAATTGTAACAGCTTCAAATAGTAGTTAAAAGCTGGACTTTGGAAGCAGAATGCATGAACAAAAATTCTAGCTTCACCAGTTATCAGATATATACAGTTAAACTAGTTTCGTTAACTTTCTGAGATTCCTTTTCAATAAAATAAAGATAATATTCTAACAAATAAGTTTGCTAGATGATTAGTACTCATAAAGTGCTTAGAAAATAATTTGAAAACTAGCAAATGTTTGGGAATTGTTACCTAACTTATTTGCAATAGACAAAACCCTGACACTTCCCTTCCTTTCTCCCTTCCTTCCTTCCTTCCTTCTCTCTCCCTCTCTCTCTTCTTTCTTTTTCTTTTTCTTTCTCTCTCCTCCTCTCTCTCTCCCCTCTCTCTCCTCTCTCTCTTTCTCTCTCTCTCTCTCTCTCTTTCTTTCGCTGCTCCTGCTTACCAGGCAGCTCTCCTCCATATAGCCATAGCCTCCTTCCTTCTTGACACTCAGCCATCTTCGACCCTTACTTCTAACATTTCTATGCTTATCTCTGCTAAGCTTGTTAAAGAAAAGCAGCATGAAGGGCTGCATGCAGGATGCTGTAAAGTGGTTCGTGTCACTTTTACTCACACTCCTTTTACTTGAACTCAGTCACGTCTATTTACCCAACTGAAAGGGAGGGTGAGAAATGTATTCTAACCAAGTGTACAGGAAGAAAAGAGGAACGGAGTTTGAGAACACCTGGCTAGTTTCTGCCTTAGTCTCTCTTTTGTTTCACCCATCCTCCCCTACAAGTAATTATTGTTCTTTGCTAACTCATCTGTGAAAAATTGTATAGAGTCAAAAATAAGCATTATATACTGCATGAAGCAAAATTATGACCCCTTGATGAGGCTGAATGACAGAAAGAAATGTACATTGGTGTGTATGTGGGAGTTAGAGCAATAAGAAGCTTGTTTCTTATCATTTACACTTGGAAATCACTAACAAATACGTAAAAATGAAAAATTTTTTCATATAAATGTGTCACTTGGAATGAAGGTGAAAACCAGGAAAAACAGCTACAAAGAGTTGAAAGTAATCGTTTCAGTTAGTAAGAATCTGCAGTAGGGAAGTATGAAGCAGGATCCTGCTTTTACATTATAAAGTTATTAATTTTACTTGACTTTTTGACTGTGTCCATGTGCTGTTTTGATTAAACCAAAAATAAATAGAATGCACGGAGCCAATAAAATTAGGACACCATGAGAGGCATTAGAATTGACATGTCAGTCAGCAGGAAACTTGGAGAAACATAGGTAATAAAGTTTAAATTCTTGTGACTATAAGAGAGAGAAAAGAAATTAATAGATTGTGAGAGGTGTTCAGATAGAGAACAATGACCAAGATCATAGGTAGAAATTTTTGTGCCTTTAGGCTATGCCCTGACTGTGCGAGAGGGAACACTTTGTAGTGACAGTACATGCCTGTCAATTCTCCTGGTGCTGTGGTTACACAGTGTGAAGGCTGATTTCAGGTATCAACGTGCCTGGATTAAAGAATACCTAAAGAGCTGGTAAAGCATTATTCCTGGGTGTGTCTGTGAGGGTGTTTCCAGAGAAGGCTCCTGTGTGAGCCTGTTCAACTGGTGGAGAAGATCTGGTGTCAATGTGGTCACGCAATTGGCTGGGGGCCTGGATAAAACAAAAAGGCAGAGGAAAGGCAAATTCACTCCCTCTCTTCTGAGGATGGAACAACCCTCTTCTTCTGCCCTCAGACATCAGAACTCCAGGCTTATATATATTCCACTGGTTCTGTCTCTCTGGAGTACCCTGACTAATCCACACAGAATAAATAAAGTTTCAGAATCCAAGTTGTTTCACCTGTCCTGACCATTGAAATTCTATACTGGAACATTATGGTGCTTACTCTTCTGTTGATTTTTATGAATTCGTTTAGGTTGCAGCATTTGCAGCTGTGTTGACTATACTCCTTAACCTTGGCTGCTTTTAAAACGTTTACCTTACCAATAGGGAAAATAGAGAAAGTCAATATTTTCCAAATGTGCTGCTTTAATAATTAGGGGGAAAACATCTATTACATGAACACTTACTTGGGAGGATTTTAAGTGTGTTTAATATAGCCATCAAAGAAAACTGAAAAATGTCAAAAATTATTTAAGAAAAGCAAACTTGGTACTTAGAGAAATAAAACAATTTTGCCAATGTCATAGTTTCCAGGCCAGTTGATTCCTAGAACCATTTAATGAAGTCAGACATTACAGCAATTACAGAGGGTTATATAATTAAAAGACTCAAGAGATGCCACAGAGCATACAAACATAAAGCTTTAATAAAGACTAATAATTCAATTTAGCCAGAAAAATAAAATATCAGGCAGATTATAGGCATCCAGGCATAGCTTCCAGGGTCCTATCTCAGTCACACGGGATAAGCACTATCTCTGGATTACAAACCATCAAGATAAGTATGATTGCCTCTGTCTCAAGGATACCCAGTCTTGTGTTTACTAAGAGTCATTGATGCAGATACCACACTAACAACTTAGTCAAACTAGACTGTGTAACCAGATACACCAGGTTTAGACCATCAATCCACATATTTATGATAATCAATTTTGACCAGCTGGTACAAGCTACCTCCAGGGGAGTTTTGATCTTAGGACATTACCAATCATGAGCTAGCATATTTCATTCCTATCTTGTCCAAGAGTCAATACCATAGTTCCAGACATATTTAGGGAAAAGCACGGAGCTACCACAGGTGATTTACACATACATGAATGAGAAACTTCAGTTTAGCAAGTGGATGTGTGTGTGTTTCATTTTGTTTTTCTGTATGAAGTTAGAATGTTGCAATACTAAACTAAGGTAAGATAAACATTTGCAAAATGCAGTCAAAGATACACAGGAAGAAGGAAAGGAGGTGATGATACACATACAAAACTTTCCTTTACCTTAAATAGAATATACTATATTAGTTTTAAAAATGTTTTGCCATGTTCTATTTATATAAAAATATATTCTAAGGAAGTAGCCAAGAAATGGTTGCTGAGAAAAAAAAAAAAAACAGCAAGAGTTAATGTTCTTACAGAAATGCAATGGCAGTTCTGAGGTGTGACAATGGAAAAGGAAAATGTCCAAATCATTTTCAGACTGTACTATCTCTGGCTAAAAAAGAGAAAAAGTCTTAGGAATTTGAGGAACAGAATAATTACTATAATTTTCACCTGTGGAGTTTCAAATAAGGGATATTCAAAAACCTTCATTTCATTATTTGAAGTGAATAATTATTTAATAATTGCAAATATTAAATACTGAATGATACTAACAAAAGTTTTCAACTAGTTTGAAAACTTAAAAGGATGCAACGACCAGAAATATCAACTGGAATTTACCAGCCTCAAAGTCAATCGTTAGAGATGGATTGCTTTACTCTATTAATTTTGAGAAAGAACATTTAGAATACTAAACATTAAATGTTCATTGGTTTTTGTTTTCTTCAAATTTTCTTTTAATTGTATAATAATTTTTATTACAGTTAACTTGTGGTCATTTTCCAATGATAACATTTTATATCATCTGAAAATTTTAATTTGAGCATTGATTTAGAGAGATGGACACCACTACCTCATCCAAGGCAAATAATTCATGTGAGTCCTTTGTTCATGTGAATCTGATGACTCAGAAGAGTACTCCAATCACAGGAAAGGCAAAATGTGTATTTACTTTTAATAAAAAAATACATAAATAACAATTATTTGATCAAGAAACAAAAATACATAAATAACAATTATTTGATCAAGAAGAGGTCAAAAATTAAAATGTTTAAAGTAACCACATCAATTTTTAAAAAATAACTATATTGTTAGCCAGTTTTCCCAGCACCACTTATTAAATAGGGAATCCTTTCCCCATTGCTTATTTTTGTCAGGTTTGTCAAAGATCAGGTAGTTGTAGATATGTGGCATTATTTCTGAGGGCTCTGTTCTGTTCCATTGATCTATGTCTCTGTTTTGGTACCAGTACCATGCTGTTTTGGTTACTGTAGCCTTGTAGTATAGTTTGAAGTCAGGTAGCGTGATGCCTCCAGCTTTGTTCTTTTGGCTTAGGATTGACTTGGCGATGCGGGCTCTTTTTTGGTTCCATATGAACTTTAAAGTAGTTTTTTCCAATTCTGTGAAGAAAGTCATTGGTAGCTTGATGGGGATGGCATTGAATCTATAAATTACCTTGGGCAGTATGGCCATTTTCACGATATTGATTCTTCCTACCCATGAGCATGGAATGTTCTTCCATTTGTTTGTATCCTCTTTTATTTCATTGAGCAGTGGTTTGTAGCTCTACTTGAAGAGGTCCTTCACTTCCCTTGTAAGTTGGATTCCTAGGTATTTTATTCTCTTTGAAGCAATTGTGAATGGGAGTTCACTCATGATTTGGCTCTCTGTTTGTTATTGGTGTACAAGAATGCTTGTGATTTTTGTACATTGATTTTGTATCCTGAGACTTTGCTGAAGTTGCTTATCAGCTTGAGGAGATTTTGGGCTGAGACAATGGGGTTTTCTAGATATACAATCATGTCATCTGCAAACAGGGACAGTTTGACTTCCTCTTTTCCTAATTGAATACCCTTTATTTCCTTCTCCTACCTGATTGCCCTGGTCAGAACTTCCGACACTATGTTGAATAGGAGTGTTGAGAGAGGGCATCCCTGTCTTGTGCCAGTTTTCAAAGGGAATGCTTCCAGTTTTTGCCCATTCAGTATGATATTGGCTGTGGGTTTGTCATAGATAGCTCTTATTATTTTGAGATACATCCCACCAATACCTAATTTATTGAGAGTTTTTAGCATGAAGGGTTGTTGAATTTTGTCAAAGGCCTTTTCTGCATCGATTAAGATAATCATGTGGTTTTTGTCTTTGGTTCTGTTTAGATGCTGGATTACATTTATTGATTTGCGTATGTTGAACCAGCCTTGCATCCCAGGGATGAAGCCCACTTGATCATGGTGGATAAGCTTTTTGATGTGCTGCTGGATTCGGTTTGCCAGTATTTTATTGAGGATTTTTGCATCAATGTTCATCAAGGATATTGGTCTAAAATTCTCTTTTTTTGTTGTGTCTCTGCCAGGCTTTGGTATCAGGATGATGCTGGCCTCATAAAATGTGTTAGGGAGGATTCCCTCTTTTTCTGTCGATTAGAATAGTTTCAGAAGGAATGGTATCAGTTCCTCCTTGTGCCTCTGGTAAAATTCGGCTGTGAATCCATCAGGTCCTGGACTCTTTTTGGTTGGTAAGCTATTGATTATTGCCACAATTTCAGAGCCTGTTATTGTCTATTCAGAGATTCAACTTCTTCCTGGTTTAGTCTTGGGAGAGTGTATGTGTCGAGGAATTTATCCATTTCTTCTAGATTTTCTAGTTTATTTGCATAGAGGTGTTTATAGTATTCTCTGATGGTAGTTTGTATTTCTGTGGGATCGGTGGTGATATCCCCTTTGTGATTTTTTATTGTGTCTATTTGATTCTTCTCTCTTTTCTTCTTTATTGATCTTGCTAGCGGTCTATCAATCTTGTTGATCTTTTCAAAAAACCAGCTCCTGGATTCATTGATTTTTTGAAGGGTTTTTTGTGTCTCTATTTCCTTCAGTTCTGCTCTGATCTTAGTTATTTCTTGCCTTCTGCTAGCTTTTGAATGTGTTTGCTCCTGCTTCTCTAGTTCTTTTAATTGTGATGTTAGGGTGTCAATTTTAGATCTTTCCTGCTTTCTCTTGTGGGCATTTAGTGCTATAACTTTCCGTCTACACACTGCTTTGAATGTGTCCCAGAGATTCTGGTATGTTGTGTCTTTGTTCTCGTTGGTTTCAAAGAACATCTGTATTTCTGCCTTCATTTTGTTATGTACCCAGTAGTCATTCAGGAGCAGGTTGTTCAGTTTCCATGTAGTTGAGCGGTTTTGAGTGAGTTTCTTAATCCTGAATTCTAGTTTGATTGCACTGTGGTCTCAGAGACAGTTTGTTATAATTTCTGTTCTTTTACATTTGCTGAGGAGTGCTTTACTTCCAACTATGTGGTCAATTTTGGAATAGGTGTGGTGTGGTGCTGAAAAAATGTATATTCTGGATCCCTTCCTTACACCTTATACAAAAATTAATTCAAGATGGATTAAAGACTTATATGTTAGACCTAAAACCGTAAAAACCCTAGAAGAAAACCTAGGCAATACCATTCAGGACATAGGCATGGGCAAGGACTTCATGTCTAAAACATCAAAAGCAATGGCAACAAAAGCCAAAATTGACAAATGGGATCTCATTAAACTAAAGAGCTTCTGCACAGCAAAAGAAACTACCATCACAGTAAACAGGCAACTTACAAAATGGGAGAAAATTTTTGCAACCTACTCATCTGACAAAGGGCTAATATCCAGAATCTACAATGAACTCAAACAAATTTACAGGAAAATACAAACAACCCCATCAAAAAGTGGGCGAAGGACATGAACAGACACTTCTCAAAAGAAGACATTTATGCAGCCAAAAGACACATGAAAAAATGCTCATCATCACTGGCCATCAGAGAAATGCAAATCAAAACCACAATGAGATAACATCTCACACCAGTTAGAATGGCGATCATTAAAAAGTCAGGAAACAACAGGTGCTGGAGAGGATGTGGAGAAATAGGAACATTTTTACACTGTTGGTGGGACTGTAAACTAGTTCAACCATTGTGGAAGTCAGTGTGGCGATTCCTCAGGGATCTAGAACTAGAAATACCATTTAACTCAGCCATCCCATTACTGGGTATATACCCAAAGGACTATAAATCATGCTGCTATAAAGATACATGCACATGTATGTTTATTGTGGCACTATTCACAATAGCAAAGACTTGGAACCAACCCAAATGTCCAACAACGATAGACTGGATTAAGAAAATGTGGCACATATACACCATGGAATACTATGCAGCCATAAAAAATGATGAGTTTGTGTCCTTTGTAGGGACATGGATGAAACTGGAAACCATCATTCTCAGTAAACTATCGCAAGGACAAAAAACCAAACACCTCATGTTCTCACTCATAGGTGGGAATTGAACAATGAGAACACATGGACACAGGAAGGGGAACATCACACTCTGGGGACTGTTGTCGGATGGGGGGAGGGGGGAGGGATAGCATTAGGAGATACACCTAATGCTAAATGACGAGTTAATGGGTGCAGTACACCAACATGGCACATGGATACATATGTAACAAACCTGCACATTGTGCACATGTACCCTAAAACTTAAAGTATAATAATAATTAAAAAAAAGAAAAAAAATAACTATATTGGTTTTCTATTACTGCTACAACAGATCACCACCAACTTGGCTTAAACCACACACTGTTTTAATAGCTGTGTAGGTCAGAAGTCTGACGTGGGTCTCACTGTTCGGCTTCCAGAAGCTGCCTGTATTGCATGGCTCATAGCCTCTCCTCTGTCTTCAAAGCCAGCAACGGTGGGTTGAGTTCTCACACCATATCATTCTGACCTTCTGTTCTGCCTCCCTGTTTCACTTCAAAGGTCCTTGTGATTACATTGGGCCATCCCCCAAATCCCCCAAATCTCATTTTCTTAAGGTTTGATGATTAGCAACCTTAGTCTCATCTGCCATGAAAGTTTCCCTTTTGCCATGTAAGTAACAGAATCAGAAATTTTAGGGATTTTGACATCAAAATATTTGTGGGACCATTATTCTGCCTTCTACAATAACTAATGTCATATCATTGCTTTGCTTTTAATGTGTAAAAATCTACAGAAATGTTTTAAATTTTTTTATTATAATTAATTTGTACCTTATTCTATTTCAACACTATGCAACATGAAGGTACACTTGCTAGTAAAGGATTATATCTTAGTGTTAATTAGGTATTTATTGTTTGTTTACTATTAAGCAGACCCTGCTCTAGGTAATGAGGACATAGCAGTAAAAAGAAAACATAAAGTTATACCATGGAGTTTATAGTTCAATGGGAAAGATGAACAATAAAAACATAAGTAAAATACATAATATATTACATATATTTTAATGGAGAAAAGTAAGTATTATGTGTATGTAGATAATGGGATGGGGATCAAAAGGGAGCATTTACTGGTCTTTCAGATTAAGGGCCAGGGAGCCCTGACAGGGTTATCTCAGCTGTTGGCAGTGGTATACATCTCACTTTGGTTAAAATAACAACTGGATACAATATTGCTGAATTGGGTACCTCATCAGTGTAGCAAAGGCAGATGAAAGTTATAATTCTAAAATAGGTAATTCGTGATACAGCAGAAACCAGTATCAGGCAGCCCAGCCTTTACACAATACCTAATCAATAAGCCTAGATATTGCCAGCAATCAGTGGCACTTTGAAATATCGTTCTTCTAAAATGAGACAGAGATCTTTGTAGCTCTGAAAGGGCCATTCCTGTGTTTACTGCCCCAAGTTTTATCCACCATGTAGGATTACTTTTCCTACTAGGAAACGTAAAACTTCTAGTAAGCATTCAACTTTGGTCTCTTAGCTTTTATTTTCTCTTTACCTATACAGAGGCTAATGAGAAGGTGACCTTTTAGTTTAAACCTGAATCACGAAGAGTGATGTCAGCAAGATCATGAAATAGGAAGATACTACTCATATCTCCTCACATAAGAAATCTGTGCCTATCCACGGACAAAAGTCTCTTTGTGAGAGCCATTGGTCTTAGTGGTTGTGTTAGTCCATTTCTGCATTGCTATAAAGTAATACCTGCAACCGTAGTTTCCCTTTTGCCATGTCAGGTAACAGAGCCACAAATTTTAGGAAATTTGACATCAAAATTTTTATGGGCCCTATATATTTATAGGGCTGGATAATTTATAAAGAAAAAAGGTTTCTTTGGCTCACAGTTCTGCAGACTGTGCAAGATCCATGGTGCCAGTTTAGATTCTGGTGAGAATTTCATGCTACTTCTACTCAAGGTGGAAGGCAAGGGGGAACCAGCATGCAGAGATCACATGGCATGATTAAAAACTAGAGGGGAAGGGGCAGTACCAGACTCTTTTTAACAACCAGCTTTTGCAGGAGCAAATACAGCGAGAACTCGCCCATTATCACAAGAATGGCGTCAAGCCACTCATGAGGGATTTGTCCCCACAACACAAACACTTCCCATCAGGACTCAACTCCAACAGTGGGGATCAAATTTCAACATGAGATTTGGTGGGGCCAAACAAACCATATCCAAACCATAGCAGTAGTGGAGCCAAAAGTTGTCCGTAATTCAATTCCAGGCCCCTCAGCTGTTGTCCCAGCTGAGTACTGCCCCAACAAGGACCCAGAGGGAGACTTACCCATCTGAGCCACCATGACCAGCTTTTTGGCTTCATTCCCACGGTAGATCTTAAAGAGATCCTGTCTTGGTTCCAGCCCTTCTCTGCCATAAAGCCCAGGAAGTATCCTACACATGCAGAGAACTGCTTGGAGACTTATCCATCTGAGGCTCAACTACCCTTTGCCACAGCCAGGGAAATATATCACCTGTGCAGGAAACTGCTGGGAGATGCACCTGTCAGAGAGTCTGCAACAGGTTTGCCCACCCCGTTCCATAGCAGATCTCAAAGGGGCTTAGTCTCAGCTGTAGCCCCTTCTGTTGAAGTCAGGGAATCTATGTAGGGAACTGCTGTGAGACATGCACACTAGCTGAACCACTACGACAGACATGCCTGACTCTGTTGCACAGCAGATCTTGAAGGGGACCAGTCTCAGTTCCAGCCCCTGTCACTGTGGTCAGGGAACTATCCCCAAACACAGGGATATGCTGGATGACCCTCCCATATGAGCCACTGAAACAGATTTACCAGTCTTCATTACACAGCGGATCCAGGAGAAGCCCTGCCTTGCCTTTCAGCCTTTCTCTGCTGTACCAGGGATTAATTTCACTCGTGTAAAGAACTTCTGTGAGACTAGCTAATGTGAACCACAAGGACAGGATTGCCAGCCTCTGCCACAGCAGAACTGAGCAAAATTTGATAAGCACTAGTTTGGCACACCAGGGAGTTTAATCAGCAATCCCCCTGGCCTCAAAGTCCATCCCCATACCTGACCCAGAAAGGGAGGCAAATCTCAGTCATGCATTTCTGTTGAACACAGCAGTTGCTCCATTCATACTGATACACTTAACCTCAGGGACCCTCCTGCAACACTGTGCAAATGCTGATACATATATGGTCCCTTCTGGTCAGGGAATACATGCTGCAGCCTAGGTAGATCAGAGGTGATTGTGGTGCCCATCCAGAGCTCAGCCTAATTCCAGAGCTCAGCCAGTTTTCTTGCTGGGTAGCAGAACTTAGCCAGCTGCTCCACATGAATGTAGAGCAAAGGTAGCAGCCAAGCCATCTAGAGAACCTGAAAGCAAGCTTAGCTTGGCCAGAATTAATGCCAGCTGGCCCAACAAGAATCAATCATAGGCTAGACTAAATAGTGAAGATCTATCACTGCCAGGAAACATCTGTAAAAGCCAGAAAAGATGGTTGTCACTGCAAACACACTCACACCAATGGGAGAATACAAGGATTACAAAGACTCAGGAAATCATGGCACCTCCAATAGAAACTAACAAGGGACCAAAAGTTCAAACAATGGGCCAAAAGAAAGACCTATAAAATGACAGAAAAAGAATTTAGAATAATCCTCTTAAAAAGTTCAGAGAACTCCATTAATATACAGATAAAAAATTTTTAAAAACTTGAAAAACCATATACAAACAAAATGAGAAGTTTGACGAAGAAATAGAAATATTTTAAAAACCTTAGAAATCTTAGAGATGAAGAATGCAATTACTGAATTGAAGAAAAGAATAAATACTTTTAATAGCTAGCTCAACCAAATTGAAAAAAGAATTGGTGAGGGAAGTCAGCAAGGTTGCTGACTAGAGGTGCCTAACACCTATGTCCCTCACAACAAAAGGACCAAAACAAGCAATAAACAACCATATTTCAACTACAGTATTTAAAGGAGAGTGCTGGTGTTCAGTGGAAGAGTGGTAGAGACACTGCAAATCAGAGAACTCAGGATTGCCAAATAAAAAAATAGAACAGGCCGGGTGCGGTGGCTCATGCCTGTAATCCAAGCACTTTGGGAGGCCAAGGCGGGTGAATTGAGGTCAGGAATTCAGGACCAGCTTGAGCAACATGGTGAAACCCCATCTCTACTAAAAATAAAAAACTTAGCCAGCCGTGGGGGTGCATGTCTGTAATCCCAGCTACTCAGGAGGCTGAGGCAGGAGAATCGCTTGAACCCAGGAGGCAGAGGTTGCAGTGAGCTGAGATCACACCATTGAACTCCAGCCTGGGCAACAGAACGAGACTCTGTCTCAAAAAAAAAAAAAAAAAAAAGAACAAAACACCCTGCCTTTGCAACCCTGTCTCCCCATCTCCCCAATTAGCATCAAGTTGGAACCAGGAGGGACTTCTTTTGAGAGGAAAAGTTAAGCAGGAGACCCCAGAAGGTATCATTAAAAATGCAAACACTTACAGTCTTTGCTGCTAGAGAACTCTTAAGTAATCACAGGCTCTGAGCCCAGGCTAGCGAACTGACTGAAGTTCACATGGCTGCATTACCCCCCAAAAAACCCATATTGTGTATGCCCATGATCCAAGCAGCTACTTTAAGGTAAAATCTTGAGAACAGAGCCACTGCTCTAGGAGCCAATAGGCATTGCATGTCCTCATCCCTGAAGCTCCACTGCCACTACACTACTCACCTGCATAATAGCACATCATTCTGCAGCTAAGCAGCTACAGCCTTTTATCCCTGGTAATAATCTCCTAGGAGGCACTCCATTGTTCTCATCTCAGTGGCTGCAATGCTCAGATTTGGCTACAGAAAGCTTAGGCCAAGTGGAACAGCCATAATCCTAGTACCAGACTCTAAGTGGCTCCCTGGCCCCCAAAAGAACAGGAAATCTTGCCCAGTGGGGAGGCTGCACCTGACCCTAGTGGAGCAGTCCCTGTACACCTGTGGCACCTGGAACAGCCAAGCACCCTGACCCCAGTGGGAGACCATGCCAGATCCCAAAAAAGTAGCCCCCATGAACACAAGGCACACAAAACAACCTGGTACACCCACCCTCAGCAGAGGTGCACCTGACCTGTTGGAGCGGCTGCACAAACTCCTGCAGTCTAGGCCGCTGAGACATTCACAGGCATCACTGACATTGACTACAGCTGAAGAAACTTCATTGACTACACTGTTGCACCTACCTAGAACCAAATCTAATGCATCAAATCCAACCAACACCCTAGGACACATTTGCAGGTGAAAAAGTTTCCCTATAATAACCATTTGCTAATATTGGAAGAGGTAATTGCTCCACAAAATACACGGGTATCAACACAGGGACGCGCAAAATATGAAAAAACAAGGAAACATGATGCCACCAAGAGAGCACAATTATGTTCAGGTAATTAATCATAAAGAAGGGAAAATTTACAAATTGCCTGAAAATGACTTCAAGATAATAATCTTATGGAAATTCAGTGAGACACAAGAAAATACAAATAGACAATTCAACAAATAGAGATCATTTAAAAAGTCAAATAAAAATCTTAAAATTGAAGACTTCAATGAATGAAATAAAAAATACAACTGAGAGCTTCAACAGCACATAAGATCAGGAAGAAGACAGAAATTCTAAACTTAAAGACAGGTCTTTTGAAATAACCCAATCAAAGGGGAAAAAAGAATTTTTAGAAGTAAAAAAGCCTACAAGGTGTGTGCAACGCCATTAACAAACAAATTTTTGCATTGTGGGACTACCAGAGGGAGAAGAAATAAAGAAAAGTACAGAAAGCTTACTGAATGAAATAATAGATGAAAACTTCACAAGTCTTGGGAGATATAAGTACATTCAGATCTAAGAAGTTCAAAGAACCTCAATTAGATTCAACCAAAAGATGTCCTCTTCAAGTCACATTATAATCAAACTGTGAAAAGTCAAAGACAAAGAGAGAATTCTAAAAGCGCCAAAAGTGCCTGGTCACATATAAGAAAATTATATTAAACTATCAGCAGATTTTTTAGCAGAAATCTTTCAGGCCAGAAAAGAATGGGCTGATATATTCAAAGTGCTCAAAGAAAAAAAGTAAAAAAAGAATCCACCAAGAATGCTATAACCCCCAAAGCTAACCTTCAAAAATGAAGGAGTAATAAAATATTTCCCAGACAAGTAAAATCTGAGGAAATTTATCATCACAAGGCCAGTCTTATAAGAAATGCTAAGGGAGTGCTTCAGCTGGAAGTAAAAGGATGTTAATTACTACCATAAACCATATAAAAGTATAAAACTCATTGGTAGAGGTAAACTCATAATCAAATTCAGACTACTGCATTATTCTAATGGTGGTACATAATCTTTCAAATTTGTAGTGTGAAAGTTAAAAATCAAAGTGGACAATGCTAACGATAACTACAATATGTTGTTAAGGAATATATAATATAAAATATGTAAAGTAAGGCAAAAAAATTCAAATTGTATGAGGGCTAGGGTAGAAGTCTGGAATGTTTGTCAATGACCACAGTTAAGTTGTTATCAACCGAAATACGTTTTTATAGCCATAATATTTAATGTAAGCACCAGAGCAACCACACATATTCACACACTAAAAAATTATAGCAGATACACAAATGAAAATGAATCAAACTTCATTACTACAGAAACTGTCAAGCTACAAAGGTAAACAAGAAAAATGAAAGAAAAAAAGATATACAAAATAATCAGAAAACAATTCACAGAATGGCAATAGTAAGTCCTTACCTGTAAATAACAACCTCAACTATAAAAGGATTAAATCCTCCAATGAAAAAATATAGAGTGGCTGTATGGAAAAGAAAAGGAAAACACCCAACTATATGCTGCCTATAAGACATTCACTTCATCCCTAAGGGCACAAACAGATTAAAAATAAAGGGAGGAAAAATGATATCCCATGCTAATGGAAACCAAAAGAAAGCACAAGTAGTTATATTTACATCAGACAACTAGACAGTAAGTCCAAAACTATAAAAGGGGACAAAGATCATTATATAATTAAATAATGATAAAAGTGTCAATTAACTGTTAATTATATAATGATAAAAGTGTCTGTTAATCAAGGGAATATAACAATTATAAATATATATGCACCTAATATGGAGCACCGAAATACATAAAGCACATGTTAGTAGATCTAAAGTGAGAGACTGCAATACAATAATAGCAGGGGACTTCAACACCCACATTCAGCCATAGACAAGTCATCCATGCAGAAAATCAACAAAAAAAATTGAATGTAAACTGAACCCTGGTTGAAATGGACCTCACAGACATTTACAGATTATTTCACTCGACAGTTGCAGAATACATTCTTTTCATCAGCACAAAGAACTTTCTCCAAGATAGATAATATATTAAGCTAAAACACAAGTCTCAACAAATTTTTAAAAATCAAAATCATATCAAGTATCTTTTTTACCACAATGGATTAAAACTAGAAATCAATAACAGGAATAACTTTAAAAACTATAAAATTATATGAAAATAAAGGAATATACTTCTGAACAATGACTAGGACAAAGAAGAAATTTAAAAATAACTTGAGATAAATGGAAATGTAAGCACAACATACCAAAATCTGTGAGATACAGCAAAAGTGGTTCTACAAAGGAAGTTCATAGAAATAAAAGCATTCATCAAAAATTTAATAAGATCTTAAATAAACAACTTAATGTTTTACCCATAGAAACTACAAAAAAAAAAAATCTAAAAGAAAAATAGTAGAAGAAAAGAAATAATAAAGACCATGGCAGAACAAAACGAAACAGAGACTGAAAAAAACCAAAAAGGTCTATGAGACATACTGTTTTTTAAAAAACGTAAACAAAATAGACAAACTTTTGGCAAGACCAAGAAGAAAAGAGAAAGATTCAAATAAACAAAATTATAGATGGAGAAAGAAACGTGATATTGACATCACAGAAATACAAAGGATCATAAAACAATATAATGAACAACTATACACCAATAAATAGCCAAACTTAGAAAAAATAAATAAATTCCTACCAAAATTAAGTAAAACTTACCAAAATTAAGTCTGTAATAAATAGAAAATGTGAGTAGATCAATAATGAGTAATGAGATCTGATAAGTAATAAAAAGTCTCCTATCAAAGAAAAGTCCGGGACCTCAAGGGCTTTTCTTCACCTTACTGCTAAATTTCACCAAACATTTAAAGAACTTATAACAATACTTTGATAATTATTCCAAAAAATTGAGGATAAGGGAATTCTTCTAAATTCATTCTGCTAAGCCAACATCACCCTGATACCAAAACCAGACAAGCACACAACAAAAACAGAAAACCACAGACCTCAACAAAATACTAGCAAACCAAATTCAACAATACATAAAAAAGATAATTTACCATGATCCAGCAGGATTTATCACAGGGACACAAAGATGATTCAATTTTATATATGCAAATCAATAAACATGACATATCACATAAACAGAATCAAGGACAAAAACTGTGTGACCACTTCAATAAACATAGAAAAAGGATTTTATAAATCTTTTATGATAAAAACTCCCAACAAATTAGGTATAAAAGGAACATATCTCGGCAGGGCGCAGTGGCTCACACCTATTATAATCCCAGCACTTTGGGAGGCCGAGGTGGGCAGATCACAAGATCAGGAGATTAAGACCATCCTGGCTAACACGGTGAAACCCCGTCTCTCCTAAAAAATAGAAAAAATTAGCCAGGTATGGTGGCCGGCCCCTGTAGTCCCAGCTACTCGGGAGGCTGAGGCAGGAGAATGGCGTGAATCCGGGAGGCGGTGCTTGCAATGAGCCAAGATCGCGCCACTGCACTCCAGCCTGGGCGACAGAGCAAGACTCCGTCTCAAAAAAAAAAAAAATAAAGGAACATACCTCAATACAATAAAGGCCATATATGGCAAAGCCACATATAATATCATGCCAAATAAGGAAGAGTTGAAAACATTTCTGCTAAGATCTGGACCCGCCCCCCAACTCACACACCCTCCTATTCATTATAGCACTGGAAGTTCTAGACAAAGTAATTAGGAAAGGGAAAGAAATAAAGGCATCCAAATTGGAAAGGAGGAAGTCAAATTTTCCTTGTTTGCAGATAGCATGATATTGTATTCATATGTAGAAAACTCTGAAGACTCCACTAAAAACTGTTAGAACTAACAAATAAATTTAGTGTAGTTTTAGGGTACAAAATCAACATAAAATTCAGTATCATTTCTATATGTCAATAGCAACCTATCTGAAAAAGAAACCAAGAAAGCAACCCAATTTATGATAGCAACAAACAAAATTTAAAAACCTAAGAATAAATTTAACTGGGAAGGAAAAAAATTTACAATAAAAATTATAAAACATTGATAAAATAAGTTGAAAGACAAAAATTGAAGGATAATCTGTGTTCATGAATTGGAAGAATTAATATTGCTAAAATATATACTAAAGCAATTTATAGATTTATGGTAATCCCTATCAAAGTATCAATAACACTGTTCTCAAAAATAAAAAAAATAAAGAAAATCAATGTGTGGAATTACAAAAGACCCTGAATAGCCAAAGCAATCTTGAGCAAAAAGAACAAAGCCGGGGCATCACACTGTCTGACTTCAAAACATACTGCAAAGCTACAGCTAAAGCTATAGCTACCAAACAACATGGTATTGGCATAAAAATAGATACATAGACAAATGGAACACATAGACAACACAGAAATAAATCCACACAGTTACAGCCAACTGATTTTGACAAATGCCCCAAAAACATATGTTGAGGAAAGAACAGTCTCTTCAATAAATGATGGTAAGAAGCTCGATATCCACATGCAGCAGAATGAAACTAGGTTCCTATCTCTCAGTGTATTAAAAAATCAACTCAAAATGGATTAAAGACTTAAATGTAAGATTTGAAACTATAAAACTACTAAAAGAAAACATAGGGTAAAAGCTTCATTACATTGTTCTGGGCAAGGATTTTTTAAGATAAGAATACAAAAGCATAAGCAACTAAGGCAAAATAGACAAGTGGGATTATATCAAACTAAATAGCTTTTGCACAATAAAGGAATAAACAGTAAAGAGACAACCTACAGAATGGGAGAAAATATGAGCAAACTATGCATCTGACAAGCAGTTCATGTCCAGAATATATGAAAGACTCAAACAACTTAATAGCACAAAACCAAATAATCCAATTAGAACATGAACAAAAGTCCTGAATGGACATTTCTCAAAAGAAAACATACAAATGGCCAACAGGTAGATGAAAAAAGGCTCAACATTGCTAATCATCACAGAAATGCAAATCAAAACCACAATGAGATATTACCTCACCCCAATTACAATGGGTATCATCAAAAAGACAAGGGAAAAAAAGGCTGATTTGCATTTACAGATACTAGAACCTTTATACATTGTTAGTGGGAATGTAAACTAATACCAGCATTATAGAAAAGGTATGGAGGTTTCTCAAAAAATAAAAGTGGAACTACCAAATGATCCAGCAAACTCACTAGTGGGTATTTATACAAAAATAAGAAAATCAGTATGTTGAAGTGCTATCTGGACTCCCATGTTTATGGCAGTACTATTCACAACAGCCAAGATATGGGATCAACCTATAGGTTCATCAATGGATAAATCAATAAAGAAAATATTGTATGTATATACAATAAAATACTATTTAGCCATAAAGAATAAAATCATGTTGATAGCGACAGGAGACAGACAAATTCCTAGGCAGACAGGGATGGGTCCCTGGTGAAACTCGACCTTCAGGCCAAGGACAGTCTAAAGCCTGAAAACCAAGCTACCAGTTTCGGATAGAATCCACGACTGGAGTGAGAACTTCCAACCCCATCTCACCCACTTTCTCTCTATTGGTTCCTTGTGAATCATGCCTTTTAACCAATCGAATGGTACCTTTTCCAAGCCCATCCATAGACCAATCAGAACACATTCCCCTATTCTAAGCCCATGAAAATACTGGACTCAGCCTCGCAGATGGCAATCCAATTTCGAACCCTGTCTTGCTGCTGAGAGCTTTCCTTCTGTCTCTCAATAAAATTCTACTCTGCCTTACTCACTCTCTGGTGTCCAAGTACCTTATTCCTCTTGGTTGCAGGACAAGAACCTAGAACTCGCCAAATTGTAGGAGTGAAAGAACTGTAATACTCCCGCTTGCCAAGCTGTGGGTGGTGAGAGAGCTGTAAAATGCTCTCCTGCTCACTGACCTGCCAGAGTGAAGAAGCTGCTGGGCACCACTCCCTCCCATTTGCGGAGCTATGGGAGCAAAAAAAGTTGCAACACTGTTATTTGTGGCAACATGGATAAACCTGGAAGACATTATGTTAAGTGGAATAAGCCAGCCAACAAAGACAAATACTGCATGAATCCGCTCACTTGTGGAATCTAAAAAAGATGATCTCCTGGAAGTACAGAGTAGAATGGTAATTACCAGAGGCTGGAGATTGTAGGGGGAAGAGCAGATGGAAAGAGATTAGTGAACAGGTACAAAATTACAGTTACATAGGAGGAAGTTCTGTTGTTTTATTGCCCAGAAAGGTGACTGGAGTTAACAATATTGTATTATATATTTCAAGATAACTAGAAGAAAGGGTTTTGAATGTTCTCATCACAAGGAAATGATAAATGTTTGAGGTAATGTTTCTACTAAATATCCTTATTTAATATTTACACAATGTGTATAAGTGTCAAAACATCACAGTGATCCCTCTATATATGTACAATTATTATTTGTCAATTAAAATCAAACTAGAACATAAAAGGAAATAATCAATAAGCTTGAAGACAGAACATTTGAAATCACCCAATCAGCGCAACAAGAAGAAGAAAGAATGAAAAATAATGAAGAAAGCTTACAGGAATTACGAGACACAATCAAGACACCTAACCTACACTTAATAGGAGTTAAAGAAGAAAAAAAATTTAAAAAAGATATTTAAAGAAATAATGGCTGAAAGCTTCCCTAATCTGAGGAAATAAGAACATTCAGGCACAGAAAGTTCAGAGATCTTCAGTCAAATTCACCCTAAGGAAGCTCACCACACATAATGATCGCACTCTTAAAGAGCAAAGACAAAGGGAAATTCTGAGAGCAAAGAGAAATAAGAAATACATCACACACAAAGCAGTACCAATACCACTATCAATGGACTTCCCAGCAAAAACCCTGTAATTCAGGAAAGAGTGAATGATGTATTCAAAATGCTGTAGGAAAAACACTTCCAGCCATTAGAACAAATGGAACTAACAGACATATACAGAGCATCCTATTCAAAAGCAACAGCATACATATTCTTCTTAAGTGCACATGGCATACTCCTCAGGATAGATTACATTTATTATACCATGAGACAAATCTTAGCAAATTTAAGAAAATGTAAATTATATCAAATACCTTTTTTAACTACAGTGGTATAAAACTAGAAATCAATAAAACAAGAAATTTCAGAAAATTAAAACATACATGGAAATTAAACAACAGAGTGGCTAACAGATACATGAAATAATGCTTAATCTCACTAATCCTTAGGGAGATGCAAATTAGAACCACAATGAGATACCATCTCATATTTATTATAATGGGTATAATCAAAAAGGCGAAAGACAGTGGGTGTTGGCAAGGATATAGTAAAAATGCAGCCCTTACTCTTGGAGGGAATGTAAGTTACTAAAGTTATTATGGAATACAGTTCAAAATACTAGACATAGAATTACCATATCAACCAGCAATCCCATTCTGGACATTTACCCCAAAGATTTGAAATCACCATGTTGAAGGAATGTGTGCACTCCCATGTTCATTGCAGTGCTATTCACAGTTGCCAAGTTATCAAATCAACCTAAGTTTCCATCGAGAGATGAATTGATAAAGAAAATGTGGCATATATATACCACAGAATACTATTCAGCCTTTAAAAAGGAGAAATTCTATAATTTATACAATATGGTTTAAATTCAAGAACATTATGCTAAGTGAAATGAGCAAAACACAGAAAGACAAATAATGCACATTGTCATTTACATGTGGAATCTAAAACAATTGAACCCATAAAAGCAGAGAATAGAATGATGGTGTATTAGTTTGCTCTCATGCTGCTAATAAAGACATATCTAAGACTGGATAATTTATAAAAGAAAGAAGTTTAATTGACTCACATTTCCACATGGCTGGGGAGGCCTCACAATCATGATGGAAGGCAAATGAGGGACAAAGTCATGTCTTACATGGTGGCAGGCAAAAAGCTAGTGTAGAGGAATTCCCCTTTATAAAAGCATCAGATCTCCTGAAACTTATTCAGTATCATGAGAACAGCAAAGGAAAGACCCACCCCTATGATTCAATTACCTCCCACCAGGTCCCTCCCATGACATGTGGGAATTATGGGTGCTACAATTCAAGATGAGATTTGGGTGGGGACACAGCCAAACCATATCAGGTGGTTATCAGAGGCTTAGAGGTGGAGAGAATGGAGAGATGATCACCAAAAAGTATAAAGCCTCATTTAGAAAGGAGGAAAAAGTTTGATTTTTCTTTTTACATCTATAGCATAGTGTGTTGAATATAGCTAATAATTGAGTATGGTACAATTCAATATCACTAAGACAGCAAATTTCTAATATTCTTATCACAAAAAGAGCTAAAATTTGATGTGTTAGATATGTTAATCACTTTAATTATTCCAAATTTTGTTCAAAAATCGTAATAACACTTGGTACTCCATAATATGTACACCCGTCAATATATAATTAAAATTAACAAAAAAAACATAATCATGATAGAAAAAGAGTATCCAAAATGACCCTAAGTCTGTCATTTAAGCAGCCAGAAGAAAAACAATGCAGTTTATTGGTTTAGGAAAGAATTTGAGAAGGGCATATTTGGGCAGAATTTCAGAAGCTCATCTTGACTTTGTGTTTGCTAGCTGCCAGAGAAAAGGAGGCAGGATAAGATATATGGCTGCAGGCATCCAAACAAAAATTCTTCAGGGAAGCAAAATATTTTTGTTAGAAGTAGCACAATTGTTTGCCACATTTTGGATGGATTTTTCCTTAAGCAGACACCTGGTCTCTCTATAAACCTTTTCTGACTCTATAAACAGATAGAATACCTTGTTTTATCATTTTGGAAAAAAAATAGGTATGATTGTCTTCATTCTGTTTCCTTGGGTGAATGTGGGAGTCGCACTTGGAAATATTTTGCTTTTTGAAGAAAATCCAGATTCTGGATGACTTTAATGTGAAATTTATCAGCTTTTAAATTAGCTAATTACAATTTTTTAAAAATACTGTTTGGGCCAAAAATAGAAAGCCTGCATTCTGTTTCAGTCCATTCACTGTTCTCTGTGACTTTTATCCTACATCTTAACTTGGGCCTAGCTGAACAAGTTATTGCTTACACAGCAAGTTGTGTATTAATTTAGCTATCAATAAGTCAGCAGCATTTTGGGGCTTGTATTCATTAGGTGAAAAAAATACTTGTAGCATTTTACAAAAAATATTACTTACTTTGGCTCAATAAAATGCCAATTAAATCTCTGTAGTTGGTATTGCTGTTAATCAAATATAAATTGTCAGAAAACCATATTGGATCTCTAGAGATAAGAAATTGTGTATCTGTTTAATATACCATACTCAGCTAATCCATCTAAATGAAATGTAATAGCTGGAGGTAGATATTTATTTCCTCTGAAGTTCATTTCTCATATTTATGTTTGTGTAATGTTTCATTATATCAAAACTATGCAAAAATTGCAGAGGCAGTATGTTTTGTAAAAATGCCTGCTTTAGTCCCTCTTAAATTATTCCTTTTCACTGCATTATTGTTTAATAAAATTGAATTAATATGATAGAGCTATCACTATAATCCCTGTATTCTAATAGCAGTTTGTCAACTCTTATTTCCAATATAAAATTAGCATGGAAATTATACCTTATAAACTTGAAGAAAGAGTAAGTGGCAAATAATTTTTAATTGTTGATATGCTAATAAACATCCGTTATCATCCATTACTATAAATGTCTTTTATGTATTAAGACACAGATTTCTTGCTTGTAATTAAATTACACAAGCATTGTGGTGTCAGTAGGTCTGTAAATGTGCTGATATTAATGGGTACATTAATGAGTAGTAAGCAAAGCTAAGGCAGGCCTCCCCGGAAGCGATGGCTTGAGCAGAGATTCTGGATACTAGGTCATCTTAATTTGTGCTGGCGGTCACACCATGTCTTTTCAATTTATTATTGTTTAATTAAAAGTGGCTTGAGGACATACAAAAATTAGCCAGGCATGGTGGCCAGTGCCTGTAGTTCCAGCTATTTGGAAGGCTAAGGTGGGAGGATTGCTCGAGCCTGGGAGGTTGAGGCAGTAGTCAGCCATGTGCATGCAACTGCACTCCAGCCTGGGCAACAGAGAGTTAACTTATGAAAGCACAAGTACAAACTAGAACTAGAAAAACAAAACCAAATAAAAGGAAAGACTGAGAATTAAGCACAACACCATGAGTGACGTAAACACAACAACAACAACGACAACAAGAAAACAGTTCTGTTTTTTAGCTCTTTAAAAACAAGAAAAGTCTATGATGATTTGGAGGAATCAATTTTTCCAAAGGTTATGTTATGTTTCCTGGCTTCTGGGCAGCATTATTAGTGGCATAGTTTCCCCTCTGGAGGAGCTTAAGGTCTCTACTTATTGGAACTTCTGATATGGGTCAAGAATGTACAAATTGGGAATACCAAAATCGAGTCTCAGTTATAGAACATGAAGTTTTTATTTGGGACAGTATAAATGAACAAAGATTGAAGCAAATGCTTTCTTCTGTGTTTGCCTTTCCATGGATCTTAGTGTTAGAAGGTGGTGAAATTCTAGGGCTGGGATCACAATGTGGACTTTGGAGATAAGGACAAAGGAATCTATTTTCTCAACATTGAGTATATGTTACTGCTTCGCAAGCCTGACTGTAACCTGACCTGGAGTTTCGGCATCAGTCTTTTGAAAAAGTCATCCAAGTGATTCTGCTAGAAGCCAGGAGAGGTAACCACTGATTTAGGCTACGTGGGGTACAAATGACAGAGAACAGCTCAAATGTTTGAATACTACATCACTGTATAGATGTTTAAAGCCCAAATACTAGCCAATAACATACAGTAACTGCCTGGAGCCTTGTGGCAGGGCAAAAAGGACATAGCTTTCAGGTAATCAAACTTTTTACTTAATTAACTAGCACAGTATGCAATGGCCTCAAATAAAATTATATGTATGCAAATTTACATTTTTAAAGTGAGAAACAGATAATGAGATCTGTTTCTAAATTAAGAGTGAGAGGTTCATTGGGACAGGCAATGCTTATGAAAGATAAACAGGAGAGAAAGTAGGATTAAATAGGGAAAGTGTTCAGACCATGATATAGATCTGACACCTGTGAAAAGAATGGGAAGAGAAAGCAGGATTGGGCACGGGAAGCCTCCAACTCTGATGCAGATATGGCAATGTCTTGGCCAGTCCATTTGTGAACAATAAGGAATGCCAGGCAGAGAGGTCCTGCATTGAGTTGAATGAGACTGGACCTGTTATCACTGACATGCTCAGTTATTGCCTGGGGGCTATCCAGAAAGATTTTGGTTCCATCAGAAAAGCTGAAGTGAATCTTGAAGGTTCTAAGAGCTGGAGGCAGTAGGTCATTACACTCATTGCAGTTGGAGAGCAAGATATTCCTTGAAGAGAGATTGAAGGGTTGTGGTTCCGTGACTACTACAAACTGCATATAGCATATCTTTGACATTTAAAATTTCTTCCTTCAATTAGCTTTTTTAGTCATAAATCATTGATGAGATGTTACTACCTCCTGGCAAAGACATTTGGCCACCAAATCCAGAGGAAAGGGCAATAACCTGCCATCACCATACATCTCCACAGTTTCTTTGCCTATATTCTTGATCTTTGGTTAATCGCAAGTTGTTTTTTTATTTTTTTTTCCAGAGAAGACTTTCTATTTTTACTTAGATTTTATGGGCATCAACCATACAACAACCTAGTAAAGGAGAGCACTGAACACAATGCTAGATAGAATTGATAGGAAAACCTACCGTTTGGTCAATCATAAAAATCTTTCTATACTCAGTGTTTCTCAGTTATCCAGCTTAGACAATAGTGCTGTGCAAATAAGAAAAAAAGTCAATATTTAAAATGAGTATGCTATTCTTTCAAGTATTTTTAAATGTTTCTAGATTTTATTACATATTTGTGTTAAATAGAGTTTTAGAGCCAAGTAGTTTTTCTTGAGGGATACCAATTTTGATAATATTCAATTACTGTACTTCAGACCCATAGTTCTAGATAGATCCAAATGTGATGCTTAATTTGTTGGATCAATTTACATCATGGTCTAAACACACAAACAAATCACAAGTGGTTTTTATTCTTATCTTTCATTGATGTGTTATATAATAGACAGACTTCTTCAAATGAATAGCAAATCTTCAAAAGTAATTATTGAATCCAAGGTTAAGCATTTTTCTTACAAGTTACATTCTTATTTTCAAAGTACTACATTTTATTTTTTAAGTACCTTTTCACTCAAAAGAATATTTAACACACCAACCGACTTTATTTCCCCAGACATATTCAATCATCTCTCTATTTTAATCACATCACCTTCATAAGAAGGCACCAACTTTTGTGAAATTACAGGAATGATTCTTTTTCCCAACACAAAGAGTCCTTGACTTATTTCCATTTTTTTTCTTACTCTAACAACTAAATCAAAGTTACTAGGAGACTCATAGAAGAAAGTGCAAGGTAATGCCCCAGCACACATTCAATTTTTGGGTTAAGTACCCAATCTGAAAAACTTTAACATGTTCAGTATGGAAGCAAATAATTTTTATGCAGAATGATTTTTCAGTTAGAACAAGACAAAACACCACTCCAGAAACTTTTTCCCCAAATTATACAGACCAAACACATATTGAAACTTGCATTTTAACTGAAGCCAGTCACTGGTATAATGCTAAATTTGCTGAATGTATTGTTAGAATAAAAGGTATACATGTCTTTAAATACAAATAATGAAAAAAATATATTCTCTGATTTAATAAAAATTAATTTTACTTTCATGCTTTTTGAACAACTTTTACACACATTTTTTGGTAAAATATTAGACTAGATCTTAATATGATTGTTACACTAGGGAAACAATACAAGAGAAGAGGTACAAACTCCAAGTTTATAATTCATTAATTTGGAAAAGTATTCTTTCAATTAATATTTATTGATTCACTCATTCATAAAGGATATTGCTCTTTGACATCAAGATAATATACTAAACAACAGAAAAAACAAAGCTCCAGGCTCATGCAACTTACACTTCAGCATGTTTATGGAGGACAGAGTAAACAGACAATAACGAAGACACAAAGAAACAAACAGAAACATGAATAAGTTCAGGCTGTGATAACTATTATAAACCAAATAAGGAAAAGTTGATAAGGCAACAATAATAGTGGAGTTGGAATGTTAAATAAATGGTTTTACTATCTTGCAATTGCCCCATCTGGTTTTAAGTCATACAAAACATTAGTGAGGGAAGACAGAAAGAATTAGAATATGATTTATCATTAGGTCCCAGAAGTTTCTTTTGGGCTCTTTCTTATTGTGATGAAAGAAACATTTCTTATTTTTAATTTTTTCTAATAATAATAGGATCAAGAAAAGAGAAAGGTTGGTTAAGGTGTAAAATTTTATAAATAATATTGATCCCTTGTATTTAAAGACTTTTTTGAATATGTGGTAAAATAAAGTATTATTATGTTATATTTTTGGCAACTTGCTTTTGTCAGTTACTGATCTGTAGAATGAAATCTATTTAAATTTTTAAATAGATTTTAAATAACTGCTAAGAATATCAATGTATGGAGGTACCATAATTTATAAAATCAACTTATTTTTTTAAGAGAATTTGGGGGCCGGGCGCGGTGGCTCAAGCCTGTAATCCCAGCACTTTGGGAGGCTGAGGCGGGCATGAGGTCAGGAGATAGAGACAAACCTGGCTAACACGGTGAAACCCCGTCTCTACTAAAAATACAAAAAATTAGCCCGGCGCGTTGGCGGGCGACTGTAGTCCCAGCTACTCGGGAGGCTGAGGCAGGAGAATGGTGTGAACCCCGGAGGCAGAGCTTGCAGTGAGCCAAGATCGCGCCACTGCACTCCAGCCTGGGGGACAGAGCAAGACTCCGTCTCCAAAAAAAAAAAAAAAAAAAAAAAGAGAATTTGGGTTGTTTCTAGTTTGGTTCAGATTTTAGTTATTTTTCTCTTCTAAACAGCACTGTAAGAAATTTATATCTTAGCATAATTCATTGAGTATATTCCTATACTAAATTACTAGAGTCAAAATTTCTGGAACAAACAGTTTACATATTTTTAATTTTTGTAGATATGAAATGCCCAAATATATTCCTACCAAGGAGATGAAAGGGATTCTTTTTCCTCAAATATATTAACCACAGTGACCTGCTAATTCAAATATTTTAATGAGGTCCAACATAAAACCTGGTATATCTCTTTTGGTATGCACTTGCTAGCAAAATGTTTCCTTTGGGCCGGGAACACCTCATAGGGTCTGATACACCTCACGGAGTTTGGGAAAACCTTTATAGAGTTTTCGCTTTACTGCTACTTTGGGTAATTAGGTCTTGCAGGTAAATAAAACAAATATATCAATAAAACATAAGAATCAAATGTGATTTCATTTGCAGTTAACATAAGAACATGAGAATTAATGTTGCTGCAGTCTTTATGTTATAGTAGCTTAGCTAATATCATATCTTAAGTAAGATAGATTTTTTTTTTTCAAATCTCTCATTTAATAGTGAGAGTGGCAAGTGAACCAGGAATATGAAGCAGCTGCATCATTGTCACCATAAGGCTCCCCTAGATTGTTCTGTTTGTCACCATTTCCTAGCCAGTGGCAACAGAGGCAGAGAAAATACAGGGCAGACATCTTTAAGTGGATGACTGGGATTCTGTTAGCATCCTGTGGCCATATCTTTCTTCATGGGAGAATGAAAAGTGTAGCTGGGAGGACATATTCTCATCTAACACTTAGTATGTTCTATTCTTAAAATGAGGAAGAAACAATAGACAGCAAGAGATAGTCTTTAATCTTTATCACCAACATAAGTAGATAAAGGGAGAAAGAGGAACTGGACTATAAAAAGGATCATGTATTTCAATGACAGGAAACCCATCTTCTGGTATTTCAAACTCATAATGAAATGGACGTATTCATTTCGCTCTCTGAGATAGTGAATGTAGGGATTTAGAAATGCTAAAAAGAAAGGTCACAGTTGTATGTTGGCAAGTCTGGGGTTGTAGAAATCTTATGAATAAAGTAGATGTTTTGTTGAATTTCCAAGTTGCATCATGTCCACTTGCTTTGATTCAAGAATTTTGCTATCTTTTTTTTTTTTTTTTTTTTTTTTTTGAGACAGAGTCTCGCTCTGTCACCCAGGCTGGAGTGCAGTGGCGCAATCTCGGCTCACTGTAAGCTCCGCCTCCTGGGTTCACGCCATTCTCCTGCCTCAGCCTCTCCGAGTAGCTGGGACTACAGGCGCCTGCCACCACGCCCGGCTAATTTTTTGTATTTTTAGTAGAGACGGGGTTTCACCGTGGTCTCGATCTCCTGACCTTGTGATCCTCCCGCCTCGGCCTCCCAAAGTGCTGGGATTACAAGTGTGAGCCACCGCACCCGGCCAAATTTTGCTATCTTAAAGCCTCAAATAACTAGAACTAAATCAAATCTGATAAGAATGATTATGTCTCAATCGTCTTACATTTGGTCACTTATAACAAGTGAGTAATAACTTAGCCAGAACTGCTTTGTCTCCACTTCTACCTTAGGAACTTCACATCATAAGGGATTTACAACCAGGGACAGTCTGGCTACTACCTAATCAACTGGTGGGGAATATGGCTCTTGCTTTTCACCCTCTCACTCCTCTGCATCCTTCACTACTACTTCCCTTTCTGTTCATATAACCTTCATATATATATATTTGAGACAGAGTCTAGCTCTGCTGCCCAGACTGGAATGCAGTGGCACTATCTCTGCTCCATGCAACTTCCACCTCCCCGGTTTCAAGTGATTCTCCCACCTCAGCCTCCTGAGTAGCTGTGATTACAGGCGCACACCACCATGCCCGGCTAATTTTCGTATTTTTAGTAGAGGCGAGATTTCACCATGTTGGCCAGGCTGGTCTTGAACTCCTGATCTCAAGTTATCCACCTGCCTCAGCCTCCCAAATTGCTGGGATTATAGGCGTGAGCCACCGTGCCTGGCCAGTTCTACCTAATATTGAACTGAACATTATTCAAGATTACTTAATAATATATTTTAAATAATATCTAAAAATATATAAAAAGTAGCGCAAAAATGTTCAAAATGATGGATATAAAGAAATTTCAAAAACGGGAAAGCAAAGGTAGAGAAATTTATGAGGCAGGTTCATATACCACATGAAAACGTCATGAGCTCCTGAACACTTATGACAATAAAGATCACAATTTAGCAGCAAATTTATCAGTCAATGCTAAAAGCAAAACATTGATCCCTTCAACAGATTTTCATTGGGACACTGTACTAGGTGCTGGAGACACAACATGGACAAGGCAATGTCCTCATAGAGCTCACATGGGAAAGAAAGACTACAGTCTACTGATAAAGACTCACCATTGTAAAAAGAAAATCAAACTTTAGGATGGCTTCAACTACCATAAGTCTCCATGATAATTGTTAAAACAGAGTAAGTTGGCAAAGACTGGACTTCCTGAAGTGTAATTCTGTTCCATCACTAAGACAGTCTTAGACCTAATGAAATAAGTAGATCTCAAAATAGTATTTTGTTAATGAGAGTCTATATAAGATGGACATCATGCTGCATATGTCCTTATTCCCCATTCTTCCTCTGCCCGTTAAACATGCCAATTGACTTCATATGTTATCATACAATCTACCACTTTTCCTCCTTCTGACGTATCCAACTAACATCACATATAATTTAATAGAATGTAACATACAACATTTTTGTTAAAAACTGAAAGGAAACAAGAGGCAGACTACAATTCGTAATGAAAAATTAGTAATATGAATGTATGTTCCCCGCGTGGTAATTATCAAAACAACTAAAAACAAAAGTTGCTAACAAATGCTGCCTAAAACTTAAGGTTTATTGAGAGAATGGTTTATCATTTTCCTGACCTTCTGATACTATTTGAAAAAACTCCTATCCATGCATAACTCCTATAATATTAAAAAATAACTAAAATAGATTTTGAAATTTCTAGATCTTATGCACCAAAAAATACTGGGGAAGAAAACAGCATAACACAATGCCAAACATCGTAGGCTTTGAAGTTATAATGATCGTAGATGTTACAAAAATGACAAAATGATGAAGGCTTCTAACTTTTAAGCTCTTACTCTGAGCTATGCACTGGGAAAAGTACTTTTCATAATTTCATGTAATCTTTATCTCACCTAAACATGAAATTAATACTCCTCTTGTAGATGGAGGAACATGAAGAATACTCTTCAAAGTAGTTGATGGACTGAGTGAAGAAATCAGACACTAGTATGTTGTAGATATTATGTAATTCACAATTCCTAAGAGAAAAAAAAATGTTTCTCAGGAGAAATAAGGCTGATGTTGAAGCTTGTAGGTACTTACACTAGAGATAAATTTCACATATTTGTCAGTATGAAAAGGATAACATATCCCAATATCCATGCAGTAAATAAAATGAGTTTCCTACAGCTATTTTTTTAGTTTTAAGAAAACTCTTATTGTAAAAATGAAAATGAACAGAAATATTCTTAAGAAAGTGAACATTTTTCCTCCCTATTTCTCCCTCCCCTCCTCTCCCTTTCCCACAATTTCTACACTTTAGAAGAAATCACTTTCTTTACTCTGCATGCTTGGCAGAGTATCTGGCTAAATATGGCTTTATATTATTTGAACAATTTGATATTTTCCCAAGTTATACAGTAAAATAGTTTCTGTGAGTTTAATCTAAGTGTGAAGCTTTTTGATATAGTCTACCTTAACACAAAGATAAATTCTGTTAAACTACAGCTAAAATGACTTAATTTCTTATCCTTTAGATAATCCTCTATAAATATTTCATCAATCAGTTAAATGTTTATAGAATACATATTAGATGTGACATACTGTGGTCACCAGGTCCAATTTATTTTTGCATTGCTTTACTTGAAATATTCATGGATTAATTTAGACAGCATTTAAATAAAAATAGCACTGGCCAGGATTGATAAGTGCAAAGAAAGAGCAGTGGATAAATGCCAAAGAGTTCAAAGGAGAGAGACATTTCTTCCAGTTGATGGGGTCAGGGATTAATGGAGAATATGGTTAAATAAGAACTGAGTTGGATTTATTTGGAGGAGAATGTACTGTTGAGAAAATGAAATAAAAAACAAATCTAAGGAAGATGAGACAAAGCGAGTAAATGAAAAAGGGAAAAGGAAGACTAGTGAGGATTCATAAAGAGTTGTTAATAAGACCTTTAGATACTTCTTTTTTTTTTTTTTTTTTTTTTTTTGAGAAGGAGTCTCGCTGTTTCACCGAGGCCGGAGTGCAGTGGCGCTATCTTGGCTCACTGCAAGCTCCGCCTCCCGGGTTCACGCCATTCTCCTGCCTCAGCATCCCGAGTAGCTGGGACTACAGGCGCCTGCAGCCACGCCCGGCTAATTTTTTTGTATTTTTAGTAGAGACGGGGTTTCACCATGTCAGCCAGGATGGTCTCGATCTCCTGACCTCATGATCCGCCCGCCTCGGCCTCCCAAAGTGCTGGGATTACAGGCGTGAGCCACTGCGCCCGGCGTAGATATTTCTCATAGTCTTCCTAGGACAATATGTTAAATTATTTTTAATGGAAGTCTAGTATCCGGAGGTGCCTGTGAAGCCTGAGCAGTGGATGGTATAACAAGTGGACAGGGCTTTGAGGCACCATCAAGGTCTCAACCCAAGCAGCTAAATTTTATTCTTTTTGTTTTTCTATTTAGGTGGAGGGGAAGCTCTTTGGTTAAAAGTGACAGAAACCCTACTTCAGCCTAAGGGGTAAAAGACATAATTAATCATCAGAAGAAAAAAAAACAAAAAACAACAACTCTAAGAAGAGCAGGGTTGCAGCTGGGCTTTAGGGAATTCAACTGAGGATTGAAACATTTCTAGAAAATACCAATTTCTACTGATACCTTCATTTTTTTTTTTTATCATTTAACTTCTTTTATTATACTTTAGGTTTTAGGGTACATGTGCACAATGTGCAGGTTTGTTACATATGTATCCATGTGCCATGTTGATTTCCTGCACCCATTAGCTCGTCATTTAGCATTAGGTATATCTCCTAATGCTGTCCCCGCCCCCCCACCCCCCACCCCACAACAGTACCCGGAATGTGATGTTCCCCTTCCTGTGTCCATGAGTTCTCATTGTTCAATTCCCACCTATGAGTGAGAACATGCGGTGTTTGGTTTTTTGTCCTTGCGATAGTTTACTGAGAATGATGTTTTCCAGTTTCATCCATGTCCCTACAAAGGACACGAACTCATCATTTTTTATGGCTGCATAGTATTCCATGGTGTATATGTGCCACATTTTCTTAATCTTACTGATGTTCACAATACTGCTGCAACAAACATGGAAGTGCAGATATCTCTGCCAGTTTCCTTCACTTTGTTTTCTCAATATAAATAATAACTTTTATGGGTGAAATTTTTGGTATTATGCAAATATCCCATTCTCTATAGAATTATTTATTTATTTAGTTAGTTATTTTGTTATGGGTTTTGGTGGATTATGAAATAAAATTCTATAAATTGTTATTTATAAAATAAATAAGTAAACAAACAAACAAACAAACAAAAAAAGAAAATACCAATTTCTTTGGCTTAATAAGATTGCCTATGATATGTGACGTGCAGCTTCTTCATGTTCCTCAATATCGTTCCCATTAGATAGACATGGTTGCCTGAAACTCCTGTATCTTCCATCTTACAGCATCATCATTGGAGAATACAGGTCCTACAAGGTCTTGCTTGAAAAATCCTAGAACAAAACTGTTTCTGGCTCGATGTTTGTCCTCGGGCCAATTAAATGGAACCAGAGGAGAGAACAGTATGAAAAAAAGTTGCCTCATCTATTTCTGTTCTTATCCTCACTCAAGCTCCTCTATTTTTACTGAAATCTTTTCTGTTCCTCAAGCTTGCAAGGCCTGCTCTTACCTTAGGGCTGGCATTAACTGTTCTCTCTGCCTGTAACAGTAGATACTCCATGAAATGGGGAAATAATAAAGATTTTCAACACTCCATGGGTTTTAGCTACACGTCTGAAAGCTAGGTTTTAATTTAGAGAAATCATGATGGTTGAAATCTACTGTCCTCTTGTTTAGCATTCTTCTGGTTGCTAAACTGGCAGAATACCTATTGAGGGACTTTGACCTATTAAATTCTGCATTTAACCCACCATATATACATATAATTTTTGTAATGCCTTTTAATTGGCACACTAGCCTTGTGATATTTCTTCAAATATCTCATGAAAATGTAATGTTTGCCTTATGTGTGTGTGATATATGCCAGGCATTATTCTTGTTCTTAGGGATTAAAAGGTGAATATTAATCCCCTTGGGAATCAAGAGCTTGCTTTCTACAAAACCTCATAATATTAACCCGTCTTGGGTGGGGAGGGAGAAGCCGTATATATAAACAAAATAGATAAATAAAAGATACTCAATAGTGATAAGAACCATGAAAACAGAGTGGTGAGACAGCAGGTGACTGGTACTGCCCTTAGATTGTGTTATTAGGAAAGACTTCTTTTTGGTTTTGAGTAAGAAATGATCAGAAAGAGCTACTGTGTGACTGTCTCAGTCAATTCAAGCTGCTGTAGCAAGATACCTAATACTTAGTGGTTTAATTAAAAAGAAATTTATTCCTCACAGTTTGATATCAGGGTGCACGCAGGGCTGGGTTCTGGTGAGAGCCCTCTTCTGGTTGGGTTGCAGTCAACTTCTCATTGTATCCTCATATAGTGGAAAGAGGGCAAGAGACTCCCTGGGATCCCTTTTATAAGGGCACTAATCCCATTCATGAGGATTACATCCTCATAACCTAATTACCTCCCAAAAGCCCCACCTCCTAACATCATCACATTCAGGATTTCAACATAAGCATTTTGGGGTAACACAAACATTCAGTCCACAACAGTGACTATGAGGAAGGAACATTCCAAAAGGAATAGTTAATGAAAAGGTCCTACAGAGGGGAGAACATTCATTCATTTATGGGTCCATCTTATAAATCCTATTGACTCTTATTATATGCTTTACGATTATATGCTTTAGGCTTTACGATTCAACAGTGAATAACATAAAGATCTCTGCTTTCATGACACCTACATTCCAGAGGTAGAATTGGAATGCATAAATAATAAGTATAGTAAATATATTTCACATCAGAGATTAATAACTGCTGTAAAAATAGTACACAGTAAGGAGAAATTAAAGAGCAAGTTGTAGGGTGTGTGGAGAGGGCCAAGACATTATAATACTAGGTTACATTAAAACACTAGGTTACATATTATAGTATTACATATAATACTAGGTTACATCTTCATTGAGAAGATGTTTTGAACAAAGACTTAAAAATAGTAAAGATGTTGTATATCGCAATCTATAAAGAAACTGAAGGGAAAATACCCAGCTCAGAACAGAGGCAGGAATCTAGCAATGCAAGATATCAGAGACACAGTCATAGCATAAGGACAATGTGGTAGGAAGGCAACTGATAGTAATGCTACTATTGCTGAATTTGCCACTGCCACTATGCTTGGACTCTTAATACTCTATCTGTGACTGATTTCTCAACTCTTTGTTTTCCCATCACTCTTATCAGATTTGAAATTCCAGGGAGAAGAAAAAGTGTCCTTTAAGTTATTTCTTAAGCCTTTTTCCTATCTTAGATGGGACAAGAGAGATACACTTGGATTCTCTGGCTTTACTAGTGAGAATCAAGAGCTTGCTTTCTGCAGAGTCTCATAAAATGGGAAATTTCCCCAAAAACAATCATCTTCAGGCTCTGTATAGCAGATAAAATAGCAGATATCAGCAGAAACACTTACTGTTCTACTTTATCAACTCTTTAAATAGCAAAATGAGAAAAAAAGTACAACTGAATTAAAATTGAGTTAAAATCTGATTTACATGTGAATTATAGTCCCAAATTAGGTTCTAAAATTTATCCTAATATTTAAAATGTTTTGACTCACTTGATTTTGATATTCAGTAATAGTTAAATTGTAGTTACATTTAGCCATTACCTATTTAACATTCTATTTTCATAAAATATTATAAGAGCTTCTCTGTTTTAATAAAATATACTGGATTTTAATTTTCAGCTTTAAAAAGTCCCCTCTGAAATATCTGACCTCCAAAAGCAAAATACAAGAAAAGCAATTCGCAAAACATATTGTTTTTATTTTCCCCGTGTTGGACTATCAGATTTCCCCTGGTCTTGAGAGATTTGTTAACTTCTCAAAATTCACATTGTTAATGCTTTCCACTGGAGATTATCAGATTACAGTAATCAGAGCTCATTGCCAACCCTTTTCTAATAACTTCCTGGAGAATATCTGAAAACCCATTAATATGCAGTACATTGAGCTGCTTCAGGGTTTGCAACTGTATTGGAGAAAAAGAGAACATCTTATACAATTTCTCTGGGGTATGTATAAATCTCTTCAACCCTGATGTGTATGCTGTATTAATAACCAAAACTATGCAGATGGAGTAATTGCATAAGGAATAGAATATTAAACTTCTTCTTTTTAAAACATTACTGCTACTGCCACAGTCTCCAAATTTTTATTTTATAATAAATGCATTACCGTTTTGCTTGATACTTCACAAATTTGGATGCTTCTCTTTTTTTTTTTTCTTAGAGATCTGTCTTTTGAATTGTTTAACAATACCGTAATATTTTGAGTGGTGCCCTCCTTCCTTTGGCAATATTTGTGAATGCACATCAACTCCTGTATTTATTGTGCCTTCTATGTGTCAGATCACCAAGAATCAGATGCCTCCTCTGCCTCTAAGATGCCTCAGGGCAACAGGCAAATGGCCATGGACCCGGTCCTCAATATTTCTTGCTCCATTTGCTTGGTTGCTTCTTCTATTTTTCAATTCTGGACTCTATTTAAATAGTAGTTTTTTTTGTGACTCTCCTGTTTAAGTTACAAGTTAAGTTTGTTTTCCCAACATCATTGCTTCTTTGATAATAGACTGAAGTGTTTTCATTAAGCTAAAAGTTTTTCATTCTACTCCCAGGTATAACTACCCAGCCATCTTGCTAACTTGAAGTGAAATCACTGGTGTTAGTCTCAAATGACTGTCCTCTTTATGTCCCCTTAAAAATGTTTACACTATCTAATTCCCATACTCAATGGCGAGCCTTGATGTTGTTAAGCAACGTAATGGATGAATGGAAGTGAAATTTCATTTTTCATGGTATTACAGTTTCATATTTTCATGAGTTGACTGTACAGTTTCATGATCAATACTTACAATGAGTTCATAAATTTCTCAAGATTTTGAGGTTAATTTTTCCCTTTTACTCTTTAGCAAAAAAATAATGCAAAATTTAAAAATGATTCAAGAGACTACATTTAGGAAACTACATTTTTGAAACTAAGAGTGTAGAACATAAACAGAATGAATTTTTTCTACTACCACATCCTCAACAAAGCAGAAATGAATGAAATCAACTCCTGATTTACCCAGTATCTTCTTTACTTACAGCTCCAATGTACTCTCATTTAATGTAATTTTAAAATTTAACCACATAAATTTCTTCTACTGAGTAATATGATTTACACTTTCCTAATTTTAAAAAATTTTCCCTAGTTAAAATTATTCTTTAACTTTTTTTTTAGTTTCTAATTTTTATTTTTAATAATTGACAGATAGGCTGGGTGCAGAGGCAAATGCCTGTAATCTCAGTACTTTGGGAGGCCGAGGCAGGTGGCTCACCTGAGGTCAGGAGTTTGAGACCAGCCTGGCCAACATGGCAAAACCCCATCTCTACTAAAAATACAAAAATTAGCCAGGTGTGGTGGCAGCCACCTATAATCCAAGCTACTCAGGAGGCTGAGGCAGGAGAATCACTTGAACCCAGGAGGTAGAGGTTGCAGCTGAGATCACGCCACTGCACTCCAGCCTGGGCTACAGAGTGAGACCCTGTCTCAAAACAATAATAATAAAAAAAATCGATAAATAAAATAAAAATTGACACATAATTGTACATATTTTGGGGGTATGGAGTCATATTTTGATACATGTATATAAGATGTATTGATCAATTCAGGGTAGTTAGCATATCCATCACCTCAAACATTTATCATTTCTTTGTGTTGGGAACATTCAAACTCTTCCCTTCTAGCTGTTTGAAAATATACAATGAGTTGTTATTAGTCACCCATCAATGCGATAGAACACTAGAACTTATTCCTTCTATCTAGCTTTAATTTTGTGTCCATTAACCACCCTCTCCCTTCTCCTTCTTCTGCTTCCCAGCTTCTAATAACTACTATTCTACTCTCTATTTCTGTGAGCACAACATCACAACAGTTTAAGCTTCCACATATGAGTGAGAACATGTGGTATAAAACGAGTTATTCTAATTATTGCTATTGACAGATGTGTTTCATGCCTAGAGCTTCTAATGTCAGATGATAACCTGATATTTCATGAATAGATGACACATCTGAAGAAAATGAAAAAAAATTATATTCTGAAAATTAACCAATTTCAGGAAAACTAACTTTGTAACAGCCACACAAAATTCAGTGGCTTAAAATAGCAACTACTTATCATTTTTTCACAAGTATGCAGATCAGCTGAGGATTATAAGCCTGAGGATAGGCTGATGAAGGCTGAGTTACATTTGGTGATTCTCTGGTTTCAATTTTGTTAGCTCACACATCCTGGCACAGCTAAAAGGTCAGCTAATCTTGACGGACATGACTGGGTTTAGCTCAGTTCCACATGTCTCTTACTCCTTTCCTGTGATCTGGCTGCAGCTGGGGCATGTCCTTCTCATGGTAACAGCAGAAATGCATACCTCTTCTTGCAACGGGTCTACTGAAATTTCTTTAACAGAGCAAGCATATGTTCAATTCAAGAATCTAGGGGTGAGAAAGAATCTCCACTTACAGTAAGAAACCAACACAAAGTTACTTGACAAACGGAGTCCATACAGGGAGAGGTAAAGAACTGGGGCCATTAGTGCAATCTTTCACACCGTTTATGATGGTGAAAAAAAGGGAGGATACCCAGCTACCTATCAATTTATTAACTGTTTATATTACTTTTAATGGCAAAAACCGCAATTACTTTTGCACCAACCTAATACATCAACTACGTATATCAATCTACTCATTAGTATATCAACTGTTAGCTATTTAAATGTCTTTAATATATTGAAAAATTATCTGTATTGGTTTTTATGAAAGTGAGATGAACCATGGATCATAGAAATTATTTCCACTTAATAATTAAGGTAAATCTAAAGGTGAAATGCACCTTCTAAACTTCTCACCAAATGAGAAGTTTACCAGTCTGTTTGCAATATAACTAAATGAGAAACATACCAGTCTGTTTGCAATATAACTAAATGCAAGTCTTTAGAGAGCTGCCCTGGGGCAAAGAAGAATTGCCAAGCAGAACAAATAGGTAAACAGCAATAATCAAAGGGATCTTTCAATGGTGTTCAAATGATACATAGCAAATGTATTTATTTACACAAACTGCTAATGTGATTGCAGTTTAAACATTTCTAACTCTCTCTGTTCCCATTTTTCTTATCTATCAGATAGGTGTGCAAAGGTAAACCATGTAGAAAATTAACTTTTATGAGAATCATTGATATTTCTTGTGAACTGCTATGTGTCAGGGTATTTTGCAAGTCATTTTACATTGTCTTCAATCCTTTCAGAAAACTTCAGTGTAGGTATTACTATTGGTATTTTACAGGGATGATACTAAGGGGTGATCATTTAGGTAACATGCCCACAATCCTAGCTAGCAAATAGTGACAATTCAAACTTAAGATGGTCTAATTCAAATATTTACGTACTGTGGGTTTTATTTTTAATATAAAGAATGTATCCATTGTCAACCCAAGAATAATGAGGCTCATAAATTTGGAAAGGAAAGCTTTATTTTTCATAAAGCATTGCAGCCTGCAGGGTGGCCATTCTGACAGACTGGAAAGCATAGCCTCTGGCCAGAAACAGACACTTAAAGGGAAGAACAAAGGGAACAGGAATTGATGCTGAGCAGGGTGGCAGAATATACCTATTTAATAAAGTAGAAGGAGTCATGAATATCTTTGAAAGGAGAAACATGCACATGTGCAATGGAACTTCATGCCCCTTCATAAGTTGCATATAGATTGGCTTGGCCAGAACCACTCCATGGGTGGTCTCTTATCAGGAAGAAATGCTGACCAATTGTTGTGTGGAAACTGCAGAAGGGAGGAGCAGCATCAGGCAGTTGGTTGATATAAGCCTGATAGCAGCCATGGAGTCTTTTGAAAGATCTGCTTTCTGTTTATCCTCTCATTAATCTCACAGCAAATGAGTTCCTTGGTCAGAAACAATATTTGGGAGCCTATGACAGTGATATGGTTTGATTCTGTGATTCTGTGTCCCCACCCAAGTCTCATGTTATAATTCCCAATGCTGAGGGAGTGACCTAGTGGGAGGTGATTAGATCATGGGGGCAGATTTCTCCCTTCCTGTTCTCATGATAGTGAGTTCTCACAAGATCTTGTTGGTTAAAAGTGTCTAGCATGGGTGGGTGCAGTGGCTCATGCCTGTAATCCCAGCACTTTGGGAGGCCAAGGCAGGCAGATGGCTTGAGCCCAGGAGTTTGAAACCAGCCTGGGCAATATGGCAAAACTCCATCTCTACAAAAATTACCCTGGTGTGGTGGCATCTGCCTGTAGTCCCAGCTCCTGGGGAGGCTGAGGTGGGAGCATTGCTTGAGCCCAGGAGGCGGGGGTTGCAGTGAGCTGAAATCACACCCCTACGCTTCAACCTGAGCAACAGAGCAAGACCCTGTCTCAAAAAAATGTGTGTAGCACTTTCCCCTTTGCTCTCTCTCTCCTGCTCCACCATGGTAAGACATGCTTGCTTCCCCTTCACCTTCCGTCATAATTGCAAGTTTCCTGAGGCCTCACAGCCATGCTTCCTGTATAGCCTGCAGAACTGTGAGTCAAATAAACCTCTTTTCTTCATTTAAAAAAAAAAAAAAAGAAAAAAGAAAGAGCTGCTTTCTGTTTAGCCCTTAGGAATGAAAGCCTAATGGCAGTTAGGGAGGGAGGGGATATAACAACATATGTCTGACCTCCTACTCATCAGGGCCAAAAGCTCAGTTTTCAAGCTTGCTCTGGAGTCCCATTGGCCAAGAGGGGGTCCATTCAGTTAGCTGAGGAGCTTCGAATTTCATTTCTGTTTCTCACCATATTGACCCGATTCGTTGAAATGAGGTCCAGGGCTGCTGCTGCATAAAAAGGGAAAGAAAAAATGTTATCAGGGTAATCTATTTAGGTGTCTGTTGGAACTCCCTTGCCCAGTTTTGATAATAAATGGGCAATTTCTGGCAGCACACTAACCTGAGAAGGCCATGGTGACCAGGGGCTTAGAGCCACAGGTCATGCCACTAGGTACTAGCAGAGGTACGAGATGATATTATGGGGAATCTAAAACGGGTAGTGGAGAGGAGAGACAATGCACATCTGTTGGCAGGGGCAAAGGGTGTTTTTGTCCCATTGACCTGCTTTGCTAAATTTTCCTCCAGATGATAGGTCTGCCAGGATGTATATGCAGAGGTGAATTTGAGTTATGTAAGAGATGAACTGTGGTGAAAACTCTGATGGCCCTTCAATGTTGGACTTGTTGCCCCTTCTTCTGGAATTACTATTGGCATATAGCCTTCAGCTGTTAGCTCCTACAAGGATTAGACTCTGCTTAAGACAGCCACTTTGCTTAAAGTCATTTCCCTTCCCAGGTCAGCCCACTTCCCGTGATTGATTGAATTAGAAGTCTAAGGCTTGGCCATCTTAGCCCAACTTGAGACAATTCTAAAGGATCCACACCTCACCATAAGTTAAGCTGTGGTGGCTGCCGCAAATTAACTTCTTGTTCTTCACAGTTTTCTTTCCTTCTCTCCCTCCTGTATTGACTCTAAAGGCACTCCATAGTTAATATCCTAAACACTAAACTCCATCTAAGAGACTATTTGCTGGGAATCCAATCTGCAACAAATACGAACAAAACAAAACAGAAAAAACTCTGTAATAACATTTTCCAGCAATTTATGACACTACAGTCTCTAAGTTTATATGGAGTCAAGAAACATCTTACCAAAGGAAGCAACAAGGGCTATTTGTACTTGACTCTTTTAAAATATATACTAAATTACAATACAAAAAGACTTTTTCACAGTCTTACACTTTGTCTTTTGGGTTCCTTCTTATTCTTACCTCTGGAATAAAGAATGCAAAACCAAAAGGCCATTATGATGGTTTTTCATGAAAAGAAGTTGTCTTCTTCAAAGATGAATTTAATTCACTTCCGTGAATAAGAATTAACTGCTCAATGTTAATTTTGAAAATTTAATGTGGAATTTTAAGTTTCTGCTTTCAGTTACTGTTATTATTTTGTTTTAAATTTAGGATTGGGGCATTGAACTTGCTGAGAAAATCTAAACCTCAAGACAGGAGAAGTATTTGTTAAGCCTAACAAGAATATTAAATAGCCACCATCTGTCGCATGTAATAAAATTAATGAGCTTTCCTTCCACTGTCTCTATTAATAAAGTCTTTGGGAAAAAAGTTGTGGCACTAAGCACCTGGGAATGAATTTCACGTGCTTTCATGGGATCACAATTTCATGAAATACTTTCTCCCCACTTTTTTAAGTATTATTCTTTGCAAATTATCAGGCTGTCACTGTTCAACTAATATATAGGAAAAGGATTTTTATTTCTGCATTTTCCCACCTGTGACTACCTTGGTAAGTGAGGGTATAGCAATGAATCTGTGGAACTCAACCCCAGTGGTAGCAGTGGAGACAGAAAGGAAAGAACTTCAGGAAGAAAGGAAGAGGCATCTTAAGAGAAATTGAAATTCCATATATAGATGCATCTAAATACTGTTAGGTGTGATAAAAATGTCAGGTGCTATTAATCTTGAGATATCGACAAAATATATGGCCATCATTACAACTGAATATTAATAGGACTTTCTACCATCAAGTAATAACATTATTAACATTTTATAGTAGTTGGTTGAATCATCCATATGTTTAAGAGGTTATTTTAAATAAAACCAAATTTTGTCCAACAGTTTAAGTTTATAAAATCTTTAAAAAGAGAAAAAAAAATGAGGAAAAGATTACCTTAGTGTTATCTTGCTACCACGCCATCAACTTGAAGGCTTATTTATCATGATGTCTATTAAAATGTCAGTTCTTTGTATCACCTCCTTACAAAGAAGAAATCTGTCTGCCATGTTCAAGCTTTACTGAAAAGACTATCCATAATTTTGAGCAAAGTCAAACCATTTATTTTATGTTGAACACAAAGGAAAGGAATTCCTTCAATAGAAATGAAATGTCTTCATGGGAGCATTAAGCACATTCAAATAAGTGTGAAAATAACATTAGAATTAAGATTGAATCCAGATTTGGAAGTTTATTATTGTTTTATATTATGAACATTTACTTTATGTTCACAATTATATTTATATATCAGATTGGATTGGAATTCATTTATGATTATATTTTAGCTAAGAAAAATTGGATTAAAAATAGAATAGGTATGCAAATATAAGAATAGAAGAACTGAGAAACAACAGAGTCCAAGCAATAGCTGTGACCAGAGGATTTTACCCTATGGCATCTGAAACAGCCATAGGAAATGGAATGCATTCTTCAACGCTTCTAGCAAGAATCAATCTGGTATAAGTTTGTAGAGTGTTAATGGGTCAATGTTTAATTATCTCTCCCTCTCCTGCCTGGATTTGTCTATTTTTTTTGATTAATAGATGATATCAGTCTTTCATATATTCAATTTTCCTCAGAAATGTAAACACCATACTCTATAAAAATAGGAAATTGATCACTTCTTCAAATATACTATTTATAATTAGGTGGATTACATATAGAATATCTTTAGGTTAGTCAAATTGATTTCAATAAAAAATAAAATTTTGCATGTGATTTGAATTGAGTTGGTGAGTGTTTTTGCAGTTACGCTGTTGTCTGAGCACTTTCATATCATTTAACGTTGTTTTCAATTTGAGAAAGAAGGGATCATTAGTTTGGAATTGTTCTCACTTCAGAAAACTCAAAATGTTCAAAACATTAGTGCTGAATAGCAAATCTGAAAATGACTCTCCCAAACCTAAATCACAACATTCACCACTAGCTTATTAGAAACATAATAAAAAGGTCAGTGGGACACTAAAACCAAATAGAAATCATCTTGAAATTGAGAAGGAATTAGATATAAAGGAAGTCTGGGATCGGGGAAAACGATATGAGTGGCGTAACTGTGAAGGTAAGGTTGGTGGTTATGACTTTTTTGTTTCTATGATCTTGTCATGTCTTTCCCTAAGCTCCTGTACAATGTCTTCATTAAGTTTTTAAAAAACTGCATCGTATTTTAGAAGTTTAGAAATTTCATTCTTTTTGGCAGAAATTTACTTTGAATGTTCACCTTTTAAAATTTGTTTTTCTTTTCCTCTCTAGTAAGGAGATTGAATCAACAAGACTCAATCATTTGTCTTTCAGTTAGGTGAGTTCTTCACTGATAAGCTGATTTTTGGAGAAAACACTGGGATAATTGACAGGCCATCAAGAATATTCCTTATGATAGAGAATTGCATGTGAGTGGGCTCTCTTAGCCCTCATTGAGAAAGTGCTACAGAATAGCTTTGTGCAGTGTAACCTGGAGAACTAAAAAACAAATGACAATCTACACAATGTCCCAAGAGAATTGCACCTGGATCATTGGTTTGAGACTCTAGCATATGGATTTTCAAAACTTTCTCAAGTGATCCAAAAGTAGAGTAAGAGCTGGGAATATTCGCTATTCACTATTTACTTTTTGTCTCTCACCAACTACCTGAGTTTGTCAGACAAAGGACTGTTCACACCAGTCTTCTCATTGCTTTCCTGCAGAATTCTGGCCATAAATATGGGTCAGCCCCACTACTTCTGTTTGGAAATAAATTGAGCACAGTGAAGCTCTTAGGGCCAAACCATACTCCTCTTGTATTGCGTGGTTTTGAGTTTCAAACAAATAGTACTTTCACCAAAGATGGGATTTTCAAAAAATTTTTGTGCTTATTGACTTTGGATAGTTTTTAACAGGATAAAATAAACAATAAATAAAAAACAACTTTTTCCTACTATGGTAAATCCAGAAATCTTTATAAATATTTTATAAGTAAATTAAATCTCTTTTTTATATAAATAGACTTTATTTCTTTAATTTTTTTATTTTTATTTTTTCTTTTTTGAGATGGAGTCTCACTCTGTCACACAGGCTAGAGTGTGGCGGCGCAATCTCGGCTCACTTCAATTTCCACCTCCTGGGTTGAAGTGATTCTCCTGCCTCAGCCTCCTCAGTAGCTGGGATCACAGGTGTGCACCACCACGCACAGCTAATTTTTGTATTTTTAGTAGAGATGCGGTTTTGCCATGTTGGTCAGGCTTGTCTCAAACTCTTAACCTCAAGTGATTCGCCCCCTCAGCCTCTCAAAATGCTGGGATTACAGGCGTGAGCCATCGTGCCCTGCCTAGAATTTATTTCTTAGAGCAGTTCTAGGTTTATAGCAAAATTGAGTGGAAATTACAAAGAGTTCCTGTGTACCCCTTGTCCCCACACATGCACAACCTCCCCCACTATCAACATCCCCCATCAGTGTGGAACACTTGTTACAAGTGACTCATCTACACCAAAGTAAGTATCTTTTGATGAGAAAAGATTGGCTTCTTTTCAGAATTTGTCTTTATAGGCTGCTATTTCCTTTTGTCAGAAAATAGTGCGAAAAATCCCATGGTCATTTCTCAGAAAAGTATTTTGGAAAGAGTGATATTTAGACGTTGAGCTAATGATCAGCCAGATGCATTTTTTTTTTCTTTTTCAAAGCTTTTTCATGTTTTTGTGAGGCTGCTATCACAAACATTGCCACAATTTACATAAATACAACTAGGCCCAGTAAGAAAAGATATTAAACTCTTTAAGAACTTTTATAAACTAATCTTTAACATCATCCCAGAAGGAACTGATCATAATGATATTGGGCCCAAGATAACACTTCCCCAGAGTGTTGCCTTTCCTCATTTCAATGAAACCTAATCTCTTTAAGGGGAGCCTAGAAACCCCCATCATTTCATTGATAGAGAGAATTTCTTTTTTTAACGTTGCAGTAGGGAAGAAGCCCTGAGTTTATTCTTAGAGATTAACTCTACTGCAATTTTGATACTTCCATATTTGTGAGTGAGGTGGAGCTGTCTGTTATTGATAGCCTCGATTTGATTACATGTTCTGTTAAGAAAATATATCTGTGTCAAGAAATACAAGTTGCAAGATTGAATCAACTTACTTTTGTGCTGTTATTGGACTATTTAATTACAGTTCATAGTTTTAGACCAACACAGGTTAATAATTAATATAAACGATTTATTGCTGGACTTTAAATGCAGAATGATATTTCAAATACCGTTGGAAACAGAAATATTCATTTCATATTTAATTTTGGCATAAACTTAGTAATAACCATATCAAACTGCATAAAAACATAAAAATTCTGGTTGCATTTAATAGTGTTTTGGAAATAGAGTGTTTAGTTTAAAATAGTGATTTTTTAAAACTTGAGCTGTATTTCAGCTTAATATTTGAAAACATGTTGCTATTGACTGCCAAGTTAAATGAAATATAGTATATATGAATGTAGATTTTAGCCGTAATTCACTATACCACAAGCCTGTTATAACAATGTGTACTATAATATGGATGAGGCTCTATTGTGGGCTGTTTCATTCTTCTAGGGACACAGCATTCACAGAAAAATAATGATATAATACACAGTAAATTTTCGGGGTGTTAGTTATATACTCAGTTCCAGACAAACATAATAAATTAACTGAAACATTATGATAATTTTTTAATACATGAGGCCTGAAACGTTAAAATCTGCATGCTTTTTATCAGAAGTTCCTAACAGTGTCTAATTGTCAACTAAAATGGATATTCAGAAGCATAAATTAATAACAGATTAAGGAAATATTTATGACTTTAAAAAATTGATATTGTCTTAGATTTCAACTGAATTGCACACTGGAATACTAATAGATGGGCATATGCCTTCAGAGACCAATTAACAAATAATCTCTGGGAACTAGGGCCCAAGCATTGATACTTTGTTAAGCTCCCATAAATAACTACTGTGTGTCTAGGATTGACAGCCTTAGCCTACCACATTCTACTTCTTCATCAATATCTTGAATAAAGGATTTCCTTGATAAAATATTGCTTTTCTATGATAAAGAAATGGACGCAGATGAGGTTAGTTTAAGGGATGGCCTCTTCTCTTAGCCACAAAATTTAAATTGTGATTTTTCTGTGCTTCCCATTCTTAGTCTTTGAAATAAGGACGATTTTCTAGGTAAAATGCAAGATTCTCTCAGCTTTGAATTTCTAGGTTTTTTAAGTAATGGAAGGAAGAAACTATTCTGTCTCTCTGCAATCATGAACTGATTAATCTATGTAATGAATTACAGCAAACTGGCAGTAAACACAATTATTTATGGGGAATTATTAAATAATTCTATGTAAGAAATTTGAGTCTTCTGCTTTTTTGTGTTAAAAATACAAATAAAAGACTAAAGTAGAAATAAATTTTTTATCTAGAAAATTTAGATCAAAATTATTTTCCAAAGAAAGCATTCTAAAAATGAAACATTTTCTAAAACATCTATAATGCCTTAAAAATATTGATTTTCTCAATTTGCCAGATATGTGAAACTTGACTATAAAACGTAGAATCTTTATGGCAAAATTTCACTATATAAATTTGTTCTTTATATAATGAGTTGTGGTGTATCAAAATTTAAAACTTTGCATTTGAGCTTGCCACTACTATATGTCTCTATCAGTAGACCTCCAACAAATCTTCAAAAATGCATTCTCAGAATCATTTATTTATTCAGTTAACAAATATCTCTGTTGCAAATCTGCTGGGCACTGAGGATAGAAACAATTGTCACTTCTTAAGGAATGCAGGGCACAGAATCATATCTATATATAATTGTATATTATATATGTGTATAATATATATTTATATTTAAAAGGGGTTTCTTACAGGCAGCATGTAATTGATTATTGCTTTGTTGTACAGCTTGACAATCTCTGCCTTTTTATCAAAGTGTTTTAGACAAGTGATACATTTTTTAAAATGTTGAAATGATAGCAGTAGACACATTTAAAAACACAAAAAGAAATATGTATGTGTATAATATATATTATATAATATATAATACACTATAATATATAATGTATAATACACTATAATATATATTATATAATATATATATTCCAACAGAGATATCAACAACATAATTTGGAACTAGAGTAGATGTAGCAAGTAACAAAAGGTAAAGGGTAAGTAATTCTTTAGGAGAAAAGGGGAAAACAGACATTGCACACGGAAGTAAGTATGTGTATAAAAATAAACATTTCAACAGTTTTAAACAAGCCTGTTAAGTTTAGAGAATTAGAATTCAGTTTGCAGGGTCATTTGTTGTTTGTATAAAAGGAGATAATTCTTTAAAAGAAGGTTACACGGTGATATAAATGTTAATTATAACAAAATGATGTACTTGACATTTCTAGAAGATACAATGGCCACATAAAGATTAACTTTGTACTTTAAATATGCAGTATCCCTTATCCAAAATTCTTGAGATCAGAAATGTTTCAGATCTTGAATTTTTTCAGATTTTTGGAAATTTGCATGTACATAAGATATTTTAGGGAAGGAATCCAATTCTATACATAAAATTCATTTGTTTCATATTCACTTTATACAAATAATCTGAAGGTACTTTTACACAATTTTTTAACAAATATTTTATCTGTAAAATATACACATATTTTCAATGATTTTGTACATGAAACAGTTTTTTACTGTATTTTCACTGTGATGCCTCACAAGATCAGTTGTGAAATTTTTCACTTGTGGCATTGTGTTGGTATTCAAAAAATAGTTGATTTTGGAGCTTTCCAGATTTCAGATTTTCAGATTGGGGATATCTAACCTATATATTATTGAAAAATAAACATTTGTTTTTCAATATCCTTCAGTTGAAGACTCTTTCGCCTAAGACCGTAGTACTAGAAAATAATGTGTCTTTCTCAACTATATAATATTGCTTTTTTTCCCAGATATTGAGACAAAGCATTCCACTTTTTTGCCTCTTTAACACCTAAGTAGAATACTTAATGGTGAGTTCTCAAGTGGCAGAGGCAACCAATGTTCTAATTTTTATTTTCCCAGCATATGTTAGTTTTGTCTCTTTTGGAACTTCGTACAAACGAAATCATACAATATGCATTCTTTTGGTATTTGGTTTCTGTTTCTCAGCATCATGGTCCTGATATATGTTCATGTAATTCCATACACATTTCCCTCTTATTGTTACATAGTACTCCATGAATGGATGTGTAGAATATGCTAGAGGTTTTTTAGTCATTTTTTTATATTGAATACCTGGACAACTAGATAGTTTCCAGATTTGGGCTACTATGATAAATACATAGATTTACTTGTAGATTAATCTACTATGGACATGTGTGTACTTTTTTAACGATTTAATTTATTTGGGCTAATATTTATGAGTAGATTATGTTTAAAATTGTAAGAAACTACCAGATATTTGCCAGTTAGGTGTATTATCTTAGGTCCTCACCAATAATGTAGGAGAGACCTAATAGTCCACAACCATGAGAACATTTACTGTAAAGTTTGATGAGTTTTTACAAATGTGTATCATTATCGAATCTTTTCATCACCATACAAAGCTTCTTCCAGTGATTTTTTTCTGCTACTCTGTGTCTTTCACATTAATTTTTAATGATATCTTTTGATTAACAGAAATTTTTAATTTTAATGAAATCTAATTTAAAAAATTTTTATGGTTATTGCTTTTTGTTCAGACTAAGAAGTGTTTTTTTACCCAATTGATGAATATATTATCTGGTGAGTTTTTAAAAAAGTTTTATGGTGGCTGTTTTTATGTTTAGATTAATTATGCATGTGAAATTAATTCTTGGTATAATGCATAAGTTCAAATTTTTTCTCCTATATAAATATTGAGTTGTTCTAGCACCTCTTTTTGAAAAGACTTTCTTCCTTTGGCCTGTTTTGGAATCTTTGTCAACAATCTAACCATACATATGTATAGATCAGTATCTTGATAGGCACTCTATTCTCTTACATTGATCTTGCTGTCCTTTGTCAGTACCACAATGTCCTTAACATAAAATTTAGTTGTGTTGAATACAGGTACTCTAAGTCTCCAAAATTGTTATTCTTTTTCAATATCACTTGAGATATTCTGGATGCTTTACAACTTTATATTTAAAGTGGTTTCTTATAGACAGCATGTAGTTGATTATTGCTTTATTGTACAGCTTGACAATCTCTGCCTTTTTATCAAAGTGTTTTAGACAAGTGATACATTTTTTAAAATGTTGAAATGATAGCAGTAGACACATTTAAAAGCATAAAAAGAAACAGGCAAATGATAGCAGTTATATATTTAACTCAGTATATCCAACATATTGTCATTTCAGTAAGTAATAAATACAAATATATTCATGGGATTTTTACATTATTTTTCATACTAAATATTTGAAATCCAGTTTATATTTTACACTTAAACTTATTTCAAGTTTAACATAAAATTTTCATTGCAAATATCTTATCTTTAGATTTCTTAAAATTTACAGTTAAAAATGTTGATTCACATACACGCAGGGTTCCAAAAATACTGAAAAGTCTCAGAATAACTGAATTGTTTGTTTTCCAATTTAAACTTTAATTAATTAAACATTTAATAAAGTTAAAAATTTAGTTCTTGATGTATGCTAGCCACACTCCAAATGCTAAATAGCCACATGTAGCTAGTGGCTACCATATCAAAAAGTACATATTTAAAGTAATTCAATTCAAATAAAGTATAGATCAATTCAAATTTATTGTAATTATTTTTATGGTTGAGTTTAACTACAATCTTGCCTTTTTATATATTTTTCCATTCTTTCTTTTTTTGAATTATTTTTGCTCTTTAATATTACATTTTATCTCCATTATTGGCTTATTTGCAATACCGCTTTGTTTTACTTTTTAAAGGCTAGTGTATGGTTTTTAAAATGAATCTTTAAATTAATAAAGTCTACATTCAAATAATATTTTGCTTCTTTATGTATAACTGAACATCACATAGTATAATTACAATAGTGTGCTCCTTATATTTTGTGCTATTGATGTCAGGCATTCCCCCTTCTAGATATGTTGTAAACTTTACAGTACATTGTTATTTTCATTCTAAGTATTTATCTTTCAAAAAATTTTTTAAAGGGACAGAAAACTATTGTATATTTGCTCACATAATGACCATTTCTGGAGCTGTTCATTTCTTTTTATAAATCCAAGTTTTCATCTGGCATTGTTTTCCTTCAGCCTAAAGATATTTTTTATACTGTGGGTCTGTTGAAAACACATCCTCTCAGCTTTTGTCTGTCTGAAAAAAAATCTTCATTCACTTTCATTTGTGAAAGGTATTTTTGCTGGATATAGATTTTTTTTCTTCTCTCTTTTAGGACTTTAAAAATAATGTTCCATTGCCTGTAAAGTTCCTGTTGAGAAGCCTGGAGTCATTCATATCTTTGTTCCTGTATCCATAATGTGTTTTTTTGTGTGAGTGATTTTATATTTTCATAACTGTTTTTGTGTAGTTGGATTATATGCCTTCATGTACTTTTGTTTGTTGGTGTTTTAGCCTACTTGTTGTTTTATATTTTTCTCGAATTTACTAGTTCATGATTTTTATCAACATTGGAAAAACTTTTATTCATAATTTTTCCAATTTTTTCTCCCCATTTTAAGGAAATCCAAATACCCGTGTGTTCAATTATTTGATACTGTCCCATTTTATAATGCTCATTTTCTTAGGTCTTTTATTTTTATTTACTTCAATTTTGCCCATTTCTATTAATAATAGAGTCATATTCACTGATCTTTTCTTCTGCAGTTTCTCATCTGCGATTAATCATATCTAGTTTTTTCTTAAGCTATTATATTTTTCAATTCTATAAGTTCTACATTGCTATTTTCGTATCTTACATTTCTCTTTTCTTTATGTTTTTGTTTTCCTTTGAGCATTTTGGTATATTTACATTAGCTATTTTAAAGTTCTTGTCTGATAATTCCAAAATTTCTCTCATTTCTGGGTTCATTTATGTTGACTAGTTTTTCCTGGTTATGCATTTCAATTTCCTGCACTTGGCCAGATTCTGAACACTGCAAGTGCTTTACCATTGAGTGGTTGAATATTGTTTTATTCCTTTAAATTCGTTGGCTCTTGTTTCACTCAAGCAACAGATTAGCTTGAATCTTTGAGACACATTTTAAAAAGTAGTCCTTAATTATTCTTTAATCTAGAGGTGAGGTGCTATGTATTACTATCAGGTCCATCTTTGGTTCTCAACAGATTGCTTGAGTAACCAACAAGGTCTTGCTCTGGCTTGTCAGAGTTTAAATGTCCTCCCGGAATGTTTGAAACTTTAGGAATTGTTCAATATTCAGCTCAGAAGTCATTGAAGTTTTATCATGTCTATGCATAATTTAAAGTTCATGTTCAGCAAAGACTCAAGAGAATCCTTATGAAGATGTTTGGAGCTGTTTTCTTTTTTGTTTGTTTGTTTGTTTTGCTATATAACCTCCGGCTCACTGAAACCCTGTCCCACCACTTGTAACTCTCTCAGTGTTCCTGATCTCTGATCTCTGGCTCTTCACTTCAGTAAGGCAGCCTCATTTTTCTTGGCATTCTATTCCCACCCTTGCTAGAATGAAAGTCTGGGAAACCGGGCTCCACCATTATGTTTACTTTACTCTTGGGTGTCATGGTTCTGTGCTGGCTTTTGTATAATGTCTGAAAAGTGACTTCATACATTTTGTTCAGTTTTCAAATGTTTACAGCATGAGGCTGTATCCAATTTCTGTTTAACATGTTCAGACGTGAAAATCTGCTCTTGTTTACATGATTTTAATTAAACTCTTGCTTTCTTTTCTAAATCTCATCAAATACTTTATAGAAGAAAAACAGGAAAAGGGTAGTTGTAAAAATTATTTAGCAATGGTACTTGCCCTGTGTATTCATAACTCAAACATGGCCAAATGCAAACTTCGAGTAAGAAATTACCAGATGAGAAAATGTTCATATTCATTGTTCAAAAGAATGGGAAGACTCATGAGTTAACAAGTATAATAAGCATAAGGGAACGCTTACCTAATACATATCAAGGATTAATACTAAAAAATAAGATTAATATATAGACTTGTGTCCGGATTTCGTTCCTTCTAGTGGGTTCGTGGTCTCGCTGACTTCAAGAATGGAGCTGCAGACCTCCGGTGAGTGTTACAGCTCTTAAAGATGGCAGGGACCCAAAGAGTGAGCAGCAGCAAGATTTATTGTGAAGAGCGAAAGAATAACGCTTCCACAACGTGGAAGGGGACCTGAGCGGGTTGCCGCTGCCGGCTGGGGGTGGCCAGCTTTTATTCCCTTATTTGTCCCCGTTTATGTCCTGCTAATTGGTCCATTTTACAGAGTGCTGATTGGTCCATTTTACAGTGTGCTGATTGGTCCATTTTACAGAGTGCTGACTAGCCCATTTTACAAACCTCTAGCTAGCTACAGAGCACTGATTGGTGCGTTTTTACAGAGCACTGGTGCATTTTACAATCCTCTTGTAAGACAGAAAAGTTCTCCAAGCCCTCAGTCGACCCAGGAAGTCCAGCTGGCTTCACCTCTCCGAATTAGAGCCTTTTTTTTTTTTTTTGGACACAGAGTTTCACTCTTGTCGCCCAGGCTGGAGTGCAATGGCATGATCTCGGCTCACTGCAGCCTCCACCTCCCCAGTTCAAGCAATTCTCCTGCCTCAGTCTCCCAAGGAATTGGGATTACAGGCATCCGCCACTTCGCCTGGCTAATTTTTTTGTGTTTTTAGTAGAGACGGGGTTTCACCATGTTGGTCAGGCTGGTCCTGAACTCCTGACCTCAGATGATCCACCCGCCTCAGCCTCCCGAAGTGCTGGATTATAGGCGTGAGCCACCGTGCCCGGCCAGAATCAGATATATCTTTAATGGTGATCTATCTTAGAAGCAGGCCAAGGAAATTTATTGAGCTGCAAAAAAACAGGTTTATCTAATAAATTCAAATAGAATAAATGTTAATAATTGTCTCAGCTCATTCAGGTGGCTTTACTATAAACTGGGTGGCTTATAAACAACAGGAATTTATTTCTCACAGTTCTGGGGGCTGGGAATTCCAGGATGAAGGCCCTGAACGACTCTGAATCTAGTGAAGGCACACAAACATTTGGATCATAGTCATAATAATAAAGGATACTGGCCGGGCCCGGTGGCTCACGCTTGTAATCCCAACACTTTGGGAGGCCGAGGTGGGTGGATCACGAGGTCAGGAGATCGAGACCATGGTGAAACCCCGTCTCTACTAAAAATACAAAAATTTAGCCAGGCGCGGTGGCGGGCGCCTGTAGTCCCAGCTACTCGGAGAGGCTGAGGCAGGAGAATGGCGGGAACCCGGCAGGCGGAGCTTGCAGTGAGCCGAGATTGCGCCACTGCACTCCAGCCTGGGTGACAGAGCGAGACTCCGTCTCAAAAAAAATAAATAAATAAATAAAAATAAATAATAGTAATAATAATAATAAAGGATACTTACATAGATAAATTATGTCTAAACTTGCATATTATTTACAGATTACAAAAGTTTCCACATTTTATCCAGACAACAAGCTGTAAGGAAGGCAAGGCGAAATTATCCCCAAAGTCAGAATTAAATTTGAGATAATTGATGTCAGAGACATTAGCATACAGAAGAAAAACTGGAAACCAGGTTGTCAGACAGACCTGTTTTCAAATGTATGCCATGGCACTTACTGTGTGAGCCTCAATTTCACTATCTGAACAAAAACTGGAATACAAATAGCTATAAAGCAGGAAATTTGGATCCAACCATTTTAACTCTGATGACAATTTGAATGAATCTGAGTATAATTTATTATGAATGCAAAACAAAATGAAGAAAATATGTCTTACTGGCATGACAGAAACCTAACAAAATTGATCTGGGTAAAATTAGGTTTCATAGAACAAATAAACTCAAAACAAAACAGGAGCTTAAAATGCAGAAGGCAATGAAAATTTATTGAAAATTTTAACTTTCTTTATAAAATTAGATCAGCAAAATCTGACCTGAGAGAAAAATAGACACGAGAGAAATAGTAGTCATGAATAAACTCACAACAGAAGTTGTGATGGGTAAAATTAACACGTACCAAAATTTGACTTATAATCCTAATAATTATTGTAAAATTTCTCATAAAGTAATAAGAACAAACAATTAGGATTTATGTTTTCTGTATAGGATCTAGTTAAATGATTAGTGTATTGATGTTTGCTCTGGAAAATTGTTTCTCAATCAAAAGTCATCAATATTATAATTGTCATTTTTTAAAATTCATAAACATAGACAAGAAAAACTTCTGCTTCATCACAATAAGCCAAATGTTTCATACATGAAACATTTCTAAGAATAATTCTTTACTGGTAGTGCCATAATATACACAAAATTTTCTAGTACAGTGTCTGGCATAGGAAGCACAAAATATACATAGGTTTTAGACTCAGAATAGCTCAGTGCACATTTTGGCTCCACTGTCCCATTCTGTTTGACTGTGAGCAAATTGATTAACCTATTCAGTTTCCCCGCTATAAAATGAGGACAATTTTCATAGTAAACTGGAGATAATGCATGTATATTACTAGTATTATTTAAAACTTTGATTATTAATAATATTATTACTTTATTGCTTGAGAGAGCACAACTCTACAAAGATCTCTATCATGATTCAAGTATCCATGAGTCAGTTTCTGAGAACTTTGGTTGAAATAGTTCTATGTTTTGCACCAATCTGATACAATGTTAATTACTGTAGCTTTACTGTGATCTTGATAATTGTTAGAACATATAGTCCAATTTTGTTCTTTTCTCAGGGTGTCTCATCTATTCTTGGTCATGTCTATAGCCGTAGTAATATTAGACTAAGTTTGATAAGCCATATATGCTTGCACACACCCACAAATATAGAGACTCTTAGGGTTTTAAAATTGAGATTGCATATACTCTTTAAATCAACTTAGAAAATATTGATACCCTTACAATATAGTTTCTTCCTAATCGTAAACATGGTATATTTAGGTATTCCTTATTTTCTCTTCATATAAGTTTCTGATTTTCTGTTGAGAAGCCATGTGTACATTTTGTAGGGTTCATTCCAGGATATTTAATATCTTACACTATTATAGATGGTATCATTTAAAAGAAATTTTCTTTTGATTGCCATTATACAGTGAAACAATTGATAAAATTAATATACATTATCATTGTATCATGCAAACTTGCTAACTCATTCACTCTAATTTTTATGGGTAGATTTATTTGCATTTTCTCCCTACATATAATCTATAGAAAGTTAAGTTTTGTTTCTTTTTTTTCAGTCCTCAAATATACTATTTTTCTCTCCACTTAGTGTACTGACTAGAAAATCAGTAAATTGTTAAATAGACGTGGAAGCAAAAATTACCATTGTCTTGTGCCCAATCTCAAAAAGAACAGTTTCAATGTTTTACTATTAGGTATATTTGCAATATAGTTTTTATATTTTCATAGATTGCTATAATCAAACTCTATTTCTCATCAGCATGTTGATAATATGAGTCTTCTTCTGATAACGTAGCAAACTAAAAGAATTGATATTCTAATTTTTTCTTGCATGGAATAAATTCATCTTAGTCTGGGTTATTAAATGTGTTTTGCTAAGCTAGATTTTGTTTTCTATTATTTTGTTTAGGATCTTTACATGTATTGTCATTAATGAGATGAGCTTATAGGTTTTCTTTCTTGTCCTTGTCAAATTTTGGTATCAAAGTGGTATTTGCCACATGGAGCTTAGAAATACACTATTACTTTCTACAGAAAGTTTGTATAAGGCTGGTATTATCTTTCTAATTCTTTGGTAGAGTTTGCCATATGGACCTAGAGGTTTTTGTTATACAAAGTTTCAAAATTACGAGTTTAATTTCTTTAACAGCCAATAGAATATTTAGTTTTACCAGTTATTTATTTATTTAAAATAAACTTTATTGTGTATATGTATACAACATGATATTATGGAATACATATAGATAGTGAAAAGGTTACTATGGTGAAGCCAATTAACATATCCATTATCTCACATGGTTACCCATTTTTTTTTGTTTTTGTGGCAAGAATAGTTAAAATTTACTTATGTAGCATGAATTCAATATACAGTACAATGTTATTACCTATAAACCGTAGGTTAAACATTAGGTCTCTGAACTTGTTTATCCTGCAAATATGCTGCTTTGTATTCTCTGACATACATTTCTTATATCCTCCCCCCACCTTCCACCCTTGGTAACCATTGTTTTATTCTTCGTCTGTGTAGATTTTAATTATTTTTTAAGATTCTACATATAAGTGAAATGAAGTGCTATCACTATATAATAAGGGGGAATGGTAATAAACCATTCATGAGAATTTCACTCCCATATCTAATCACCTCCCACCAGGCCCCACCTCCAGCAATGGGACATTTCAACGTGAGATTTGGGTGAGGACACAGATCCAAACCATATAATTCCACTCCGGGCCCCTCTCAAATATCATGTCCTTCTTACATTTCATGGGTTTTGGTATGTTGTGTTTCCATTGTTGTTGGACTCCATATATTTTTAAATATTTCTTTTCATTTCTTTCTTTACTCATTGGTTGTTCAGAAGTGTGTTGCTTAATTTCCACATATTTGTGAATTTTCCACAATTCACCATGTTATTTATGTTTAGTTTCATATCTTTGTGATATGAAATGATACTAGATATAATTTCAAACTTTTAAAATTTGTTAAGACTCATTTTGTAGCCTAACATAGGTTCTATACTGGAGAGTGTTTCGTGTGCACTGAAGAAAAATGTGTGTTCTGTTGTTGTTGGAGGTAAAGTTTTGTAAGTGTGTTTTAGGTCCATTTGTTCAAAAATACAATTCAATTTAGTATTACCTTATTAATTTTCTAACTGGTTGATTTATTCATTGTTCAAGGAGGCTTATTGAAGGCCCCTACTTTATTGTATTGCAATCTCTCTTTTCCTTCACATTTATTAATATTTGCTTTATGTATCTAGGTGCTCCAATGTTGGGTGCATGTATATTTACAGTGGTTACGTCCTCACAATTAATTTACCTTTTTATCATTAAATAGAGACCTTCTTTGTCTCTCGTGATAGATTTGGACTTGAAACCTATTTAATCAGATATAAGTATAGCCACTTCTGCTCTCTTGTAGTTGCCATTTACATGGAATATCTTCTTTCATCCTCTCACTTTTAGCCTATGTGTGTTCTTAAAGTTTACATAGAGTCTCCTGTATGCAGCATATAGTTAGTTCTTGTTTTCCTATGCATTCAGCCACTCTATGTCCTTTGATTGGAAAATTTAATCTATTTACATTCAAGGTTATTATTGGTAGGTTAGCACTTACTACTGCCATTCTGTTAATTTTTCCTGGTTGTTTTGTATCTCTTTTTTCCCTTTTTTCATCTCTTGTTGACTACCTTTATAATTTTATAATATTCTGTAGTCCTATGCTTAAATTCCTTTCTCTTTATCATTTGCATATCTGCTATAGTTTTTTGTTTTGTTTTGTTACAATGAGGTTTGCATAAAATATCTTATAGTTGTAATCTACTATTTTAAGCTGATAACAACTTAACTTCTGTGACATACAAAAAATTCCAGACGTTTTCCCTTCCCCTCACAATTTATGTTTTTATGTCACAATTTACATCTTTTTATAGTGTGTGTTTCTTAATAACTTATTGTAGCTTCACTTTTTACTCTTTTGACCTTTAGACATCATACTAGACGTATGTATGATTTACACAGCATCATTGTAGTACTGGAGTATTCTGGATTTGACTACACATTTAATTCTAACAGTGAGTTTTATGCTTTTATATATATACATGATAACAATTATTGTCCTTTCATTTCTGCTTTAAGAACTCTTAAGCATTTCTTACAAGGCTGATCTAGTGGTAACAAATAACCTGACCTTTTGCTTCTCTGTGAAAGTCTACTTTTTTTTTTCACTTCCGAAGCACAGCTTTGATGGGAATAGTATTCTTGACTGGCAGTTTTTTTTCTAGCACTTTGAATATATCATCTCATTCTCTTCTGACCTGCAAGGTTTCTGCTGAGAAAACTGCTTATGATTTAATGAGGATTTCCTTATATGTGAGTTGATGCTTTTCTCTTGCTGCTTTTCAACTTCTTTGTCTTTGACTTTTGATGTTTTGATTTTAATATGTGTTGGAGAAAATCTCTTTGCATTGAATTTATTTGGGGACTTTTGAGCTTCATGGATGTCCATGTCTTTCCCAAGACTTGAGAAGTTTTCAGAAAGTACTTCATTAAATAAGCTTTCTGTTTCTTTCTCTATCTCTTTTCCTTCTTTTAAACTCTCACAATGTGAAACTTTGTTTGCTTAATGGTATCTCATAAGTCCTGTAGACTATCTTCACTGTTTTTTATTCTTTTTTCTTTTTTTTAATTTCTTTTTTATTTTCTTTTGAATGAGTCAATTCAAAAGACCTTCTTCAGGTTCACAGATTCTCTCTTCTGTTGGACCTAGTCTGCTGTTGAAGCTCTCAATTATATATATATGATATATATATGATATATAAATATATATATAAATATATATAAATATAATATAAATAAATATAATAAATATATATATAATTATATAGAGGGTGCAACAGCAACTGGGCTGAGGGGAATGTAGGGGATCTGCAGTAGCTTGGCTGTAAGGGGCAAAGATGAAGCATTACCTTTGCTTGGAGATGGAACACTACTCAGTGGGCATGCTGCAGTGGCAGCTTAGCCTCTGAGATGGAGGGATGCATTTGCTACTAATCTCTGCAGTAGGATGCACTTTAGCAGTGGCTCTGGTTCTAAGATGGTGCAGAGAGGTGGCCGCATGGGCCACAGGGATGAGGGTGGGGCACAGTGTCAGTTCCTTCTCTAGGGGTAGCTCAGCACATGTACTCTCAGGAGCTTCCCCAGCTGGGCTTAGAGCCTCTGAGGACTACAGGTGTCTCCAGTAGTGAAGATGCAGATGCCTGTGATGATAATGGGTGCTGTGAGGTCCTCTTGTTTACCTTTTCCTTGCAAAGCGAAGTCCCTTCTGTTTCCAAGCCGATTCTGACTTAGGGGAATGAGGTGGCAGAGGCAAAGTGTCTCCTTTCCTTCCATGTGTGACCATCCTGAGTTTCTGTGCTCTACAAGATTTCTGCACCTTCTTCACTATTCTCCAGTGCTCCTTTAGTTATTTTGGATAAAGTGTAGATTTTTTTTGTAGTTTTGGAATTTCTTTTTATGGGAATGAAGACCACAAGGAGCTTCTAGTCAGCCATCTTGCTGATGTCACTGTTACTAGTTGCTTCTTGTGTCTATCTTTTAGTATTATGGTTTCCTAAAATGTTGCCTATTTCATCTAAATTTCCAGACATAACTTTTCATAATAATTTATTATCTTTTTAATACCTGCTAGCTTTTAGAGACAAAGTACTTTTACTTTTTAATTTGTTACAAGTTATTTATGCCTTCTAACCCCTTTCCCCTCTTTTTAAAATTATTTTGCCAGATGTTTGCTTTTAGTCTTTTCAAAGAATTAACACTTCAATGTATTAATCATCTCTTTATATTTTTTCAGTTTATTATTGAGCTTTCATCTACATTATCTTTCCTTTTTTTATTAAAGTTTTCTTTGCCATTTTATTTCTAACATCTTTAGATGGATGCTTACTCCTTATACTTCGAGCTGTCCTTATTTCCTAGTGCATTACTTTAAGGCTATAAATTTTCATCTATTACTATTTTAAAGTGTCCCAGGTTTTTTGTATAACACACTTTTATTATCATTCAGTTTAAGACATTTTATAATATCTGTTGTTATTTCTTTTTATTTAAGGTTTAAATAACATTCACTTCTTATTTAGCAAATAGAGTTTTTCTAGAGGCTGTTTGTTGTAGTTGCCTAGGTAAATTTCACTGTGGTCAGAGAACATATTCTATACTTTATCAATCCTTTGGAAATTGTAGAGATTTTCTTTATGGATGAAAATAGAGTCAATTTTGTGAATATTCCTTTTTTGCTTGAAAAGAATGTGGGTCTTAAGATTGTTGTCTGTTATATTCCGATATAAATTTATTTGTTCAATATTAATTATTTTGTTAACATAGACATTTATAAAAAGTAATATTTTTCAAAATATAGCATTATTTTATATTTTTATAAAACTCTTTAATTTTCATTGTTTGAATATAGCTAAATTCTCATATCTGTTTCTGCATTCAACCAGTTGCAATACGTTATTTTGGTTTAAGTGCATGAAGACAATTGGGCCTCATCTAGTTAGGCAGTTGGAAAATAGAGTAAGTCGGACGACCATTAGTTGTCAGATCATATTTTAAGAATGCCTGGTCTAGTTCCATTATTTCATTAGATACCACAAAATACTAATTTTCTAATTTTACCATTACCTCAGTATTGAAAAACCTCCTTTGTATTCTCTTTTAATATGTGATTTATTTTTTTATTTATCATCTATTCAAAACAATATATTTTCTGCCATATCTCTTTACTCTTGTGTTAATTCTAATCTTTTTTCTGATTATTAAACTTTACTTATAATTATTTCCCAAATTCTTTTAACTGTTTTTCATGTCCTTATTTCTCATTTTTTCCAATCTTTCTACCAGTTATCCTATTTTTCTTTCATAATCCCTGTTTACTCCTATAGAAATACTAGTTTATAGGTTTTCCCTGCATTATGACACATTTTTCTGGTGTGTCTCCATTTCCTATAGGTATTTGTTTCTCATTATCCTCTTTTATTCTTCTAGTATTTACTATGGGTTTGAATGTAATCCTTTTTTATTCTTTATGTCTAAGTCAGATGAATTTTGTTATAATTTTAGAAGTTTAAGCCAGAAAAGCATTTCTCATTTTATGGCTCCAGGGCTGCTTCTTTGGGGGTGTGATGAAAATATTATTGCTAATGCTGATACGGGTGCTGTCAGGAGGAAGCTCTGAGCTATCAGCCTCTTCAGGGATTAGCTCAGCTACAGAAAACCACTTTGCTCACATTCACTCCCCTTCCTGGAGTGATCTACAACCAATTAGGATGAGGGTGGGAGGCCGGGCACGGTGGCTCACGCCTTTAATCCCAACACTTTGGGAGGCTGAGGCTGGAGGATCAGGAGGTCAGGAGATCAAAACCATCCTGGCTAACACGGTGAAACCCCCGTCTCTACTAAAAATACACACAAAAAATTAGCCAGGTGTGGTGGCAGGCCCCTGTAGTCCCAGCTGCTGGGGAGGCTGAGGCAGGAGAATGGCATGAACCCAGGAGGTGGAGCTTGCAGTGAGCCGAGACTGCACCACTGCACTCCAGCCTGGGTGACAAGGCGAGACTCCGTCTCAAAAAAAAAAAAAAAAAAAAAAAAAAAAGGATGAGGATGGGAATTAAAACCCAATTCTGAACAATTCCTGAAGGGCTTTTCTTGCAGTAGAGCTCCCAGTGTGGGCAGCTGAGGCTATTGTGCTGACATTGCAGCTTGGTAGCTCCCTGTATCCAGCCTCACTTCCTTCCCTCCCTTTCACAAGTATTGATCCCGAAGGCTCCCCCTTCATAAGCACCCAGTGTGCTAAATCCCGTCTCAGAGCTTGCTTCTAGGACCCAACCTGAGATGTGACAACTAATATTGAGAAAGTAGTCTCTCCGTCACTTTACCAGAATTTCTGCCACCTGCTTTCTCTCAAGTTTTCCTCAAATGGTATCGAAAACTTGCCTTCCTTTTACCCCAAATCTGTTTTATTCCTTAAGCAATTTGTATCTTACTTCAAGTTGTCTGTCTCTGTTGCCAAGTCTCTGTCCTTTTGTTGAGTATTTCAGTAGCTGTGAAGTCCTAGGTCACCCCTCATGGTCAGTTCCTTCCCAGAGAATCTTGTACTCACCAGTTTGGATTGCTGTTCTCAGATCCACCAGTCAATTTCTTTAATCCCAGTGGGACGACTGTTTGGAGTGGTGAGGACTTAGGATTGCTCAGAGCCATCTTCTCTTTCTTCCTTTTGTTCTCACACCACTGCTGACCTGGTGGTTTGCCCCAGTCTCCTTGATGCATATTCATCAGGTCTTATTCAACACGTCATTTCCATAGTTTTGTTCTGCTATCGTGGTTGCTCCATCCACTTTTTTGGAGGATTTGTGGAGATTTTAGTAGAGCTCTAAAGGCATGCTTCTGCTATCTTCTTAGCATTTATCCGAAGGTGATATTTCTTGATACATTCTAAGTCTGGACACCTCTTAGGGAGTTTCCTTGCTTTCTTTTCTTAATCTCCTTAGTGATCTTCCTGCTTCACTCTGACTCCCGCTCACAGCATTTCCCATTCCTTGTGGAACTTCCTCTTTTGGGTTCTGCCACTGCCAGTCTATCACTTGTCTTCTCATTTTTTCCTGCTTGTCTTAGTTTTTGTTTTTTTTTCTGTTCGGTGTTGCTTAGCTGTATGAACATATAACTTAGATTTTCCCCCACTCATTTTTTTTTTCTTGTTTAGTTTATTTGAGAAAAAGCAGAGCCATTATTTTTGATAACGTAGCTTCCTAAAATGTGGAGGCAGAGTCCAACTCTTATTTGACACAGTTCTTTTACCTTTTACTTTTATTATAGGTAGCTAGCAATTGCGTAATTTTTCACTTCACCTTCCATTGTTGAGAATTCCATTTTACTGCATTTAGATAAAAATTCAAATTCTCAGTTGATAAGTAGTTACTGATATGAAACATAGCAACTCACACAAACCACTAGTGGCTAGAGCCCTTGGAGGGAAAGGCAGAAGTGGGTCTAATTTGAAGTAGCCCAATTATCTCCTTTTACAGTCTATGCCTGTCAATAACTAGGCCAGGTATTCAATTTAGTCTCTTGAAGTGAGATAAATGTCTCATCAAATGATTTACATCAACATTCAGAAGCATTTACCTAAGTGAGTGCTACATATAAAGACTATTTATGATTTTATAACAGATGCGAGCTGTCTGAAATAAGCATTCAGCCTGTACCATAGACAGGCATCATTCCATTTTTAGAACATTTGAAATATCTTTTGTGTATGTGTATTCAACACATACACACACATAATGTATATGTGTATTGTGTAGTTTTTCTAAGCAAAATAAAACATTCTCCTATGTACTCACTTTATCACTCAAGAAAAACAAAATTACCAGGAGCCTTGAAATCCAGTGTGCGTGCTACACAATCACATGCTCCACTCACTTTTTACAGAGATAACTATTATTCTAAATATTTTTTTTAAATAAATTCTTCCATATTTTTCATTTGCAAATGAGATTTCTTGTCCATGTTTCCTGATGAACATGTACAAGAGTATTCTGGATTTTAAAGTATGCAATTGTTACATTTAGATAATGCAAGATACTCTTCCAAAGTGCTTTTAAAAATCTCCTGTCACAAGGAATGTGTAGGGGTCAATGTCTACAAATCCTTGCTTGTGCTTGGTACTGCCACATTAAATTTCTTTGGGACAAATTAACATTTTACTGATTACTAATATTTAAGCATCTTTTCTTCTTATTGTTGTCCTTTGTGTTGGCAAGCCAGGCAAACTTCTTTGCTTCGACAAAAAGAAAATCATAAGCTTCGAAGCACATGCTAATAGAGATGGATAGCACTGGTGGGCTCTATGATGGGCCCTACAGTCAGTGAGGCAACCTACCCACATATATGCTGTCTTCCCTTTGAAGCCTGCAAAATACTGCACTCACTCATAATTTTGAATATGCCACTTTCATTTTGTTAACAAACGTTCCTGGCCTTTTCTTCTGTCTTTTATTCTGACGTCTTTCTTTTTAGTATGATTGATATTTCTGGCCTAAGAATCTTGGTGCTGTTCCACGGTAGGGGTAGTTTTGATCAGCGCCCCATAACAAGCTAGTAATTTTCCTCTAAATGAGCTATCATGAGTATTTGTATCAGGAACCTTTGTATGTCAACACCTGAGAGTAGCCTTTTGCAGAGTTTCTGCCAAAAACTCCAGTCTGGGTACATTTTATTAGTAGTTTCTGCAGACTAGCCTTCTTCAGTTTCTGCCCAGAACTCGAGTCTGGGTATATTTTACTTTCTAACACGTCTAGCATCATCTGAGCAATCAAGTACACTAATAAGGGCCAAGTTGGATTGCCTGTGCTATGATTCTTAGGAATATTTTAAGCCATATTTTCTAAGCAGCCATCCTCCCATCTAAATTCAGATTTGTTTCTGCTGATTTTGTTAATGGGACCAACAAGATTCCTGGATGAGAAATACAATGTCACCAAAACCCCTAATTCTTAGCTGTCTCTGAGTTTCCCAATAGTGACTTGGTCTGTGAGAAATAGTAGCTTATTTCTCACAGTTTAAATCTTTATAATAGATAGTGAACATTCCTGATCTTTGACCCAGAGGATGACATTATTTATATTATACCAAATGGGGGGTGAAAAAAAAAACAATTTTCCCTTTGCTCTGGAGAGAGACACTATTCTTATCATCAGACTTTGTAAACAAAGCTACCTTTGCACTGGAGGAAGACAGTATCTCTATCTTCTAATGCTGTTTTCCACACACACATTCATGAAAAGGTGGTCTAAAACAAAGACAGTGAGTACCTCTGCTCAAATTGAGAGATGACAGCGTGCTGGCAGTGTTCACAGCCCTCGCTCACTCTCCGGGCCTCCTCTGCCTGAGCTCCCACTTCCGCGGCACTTGAGAAGCCCTTCAGCCCACCGCTGCCCTGTGGCAGCTCCTTTCCGGGCTGGCCAAGGCCGGAGCCCGCTCCCTCAGCTTGCAGGGAGGTGTGGAGGGAGAGGCGCCAGCGGGAACCGGGGCTGCGCGCCAGCTGGAGTTCCGGGTGAGCGTGGGCTTGGCGGGCTCTGCACTCGGAGCAGGTGGCCTGCCCTGCCGGGCCGGGCAACGAGGGGCTTAGCACCCGGGCCAGTGGCTGCGGAGGGTGTACTGGGTCCCCCAGCATTGCCAGCCCACCGGCGCTGTGCTCGATTTCTCGCCGGGCTGTAGCTGCCTTTCCGTTGGTCAGGGCTCAGGACCTGCAGCCCGCCATGCCTGAGCCTCCCCCCGCCCTCTGCCTTGGGCTCCTGTGCGGCCCAAGCCTCCCCGATGAGCACCGCCCCCTGCTCCACGGCGCCCAGTCCCATCGACCACCCAAGGGCTGAGGAGTGCGGGCGCAGGGCGGAGGACTGGCAAGCAGCTCCACCTGCAGCCCAGGTGTGGGATCCACTGAGTGAAGCCAGCTGGGCTCCTGAGTCTGGTGGGGACGTGGAGAACCTTTATGTCTAGCTCAGGGATTGTAAATACACCAATAGGCACTCTGTATCTAGCTCAAGGTTTGTAAACACACCAATCAGCACCCTGTGTCTAGCTCAGGGTTTGTGAATGCACCAACGGACACTCTGTATCTAGCTACTCTGGTGGAGACTTGGAGAAACTTTGTGTCCACACTCTGTATCTGGCTATTCTGGTGGGGACGTGGAGAACCTTTGTGTCTAGCTCAGGGATTGTAAACGCACCAATCAGTGCCCTGTCAAAACAGACCACTGGGCTCTACCAATCAGCAGGATGTGGGTGGGGCCAGATAAGAGAATAAAAGCAGGCTGCCGGAGCCAGCAGTGGCAACCCGCTCGGGTCCCTTTCCACGCTGTGAAAGCTTTGTTCGTAAGCTCTTTGCATTAAATCTTGCTGCTGCTCAGTCTTTGGGTCCACACTGCCTTTATGAGCTGTAACACTCACCGCAAAGGTCTGCAGCTTCACTCCTGAAGCCAGCGAGATCACGAGCCCACCGGGAAGAACCAGCAACTCCAGACGCACCACCTTAAGAGCTGTAACACTCACCGCGAAGGTCTGCAGCTTCACTCCTGAGCCAGCGAGACCACGAACCCACCAGAAGGAAGAAACTCCCAACACATCTGAACATCTGAAGGAGCAAACTCCGGACACGCCGCCTTTAAGAACTGTAACACTCACCGCGAGGGTCCGCGGCTTCATTCTTGAAATCAGTGAGACCAAGAACCCGCCAATTCCAGACACAAAATGTCATGTAGAAATGCATATGCATACAATTTTAATTTTCTTTAATTATCCTTAAAGTACTTGTCATATTTGAAACTTTCTTCTTTGCTTATTTTCCTGTCTCAAGCATACCTTGCCAGCTCTCCAATTTCCCTGAAACTATTAAAGCTTCATGAAAACAGAAATAATCTGCAAAATTATCTGCATTATTCCTGGAGCCTATACCATTTGGCATATAGGTGCTCGGTAAACATTTCTTGAAGGAATAAGTGAACCAGACAGCATTGACTCATTTAGGACAAGTTTTATTATAGGATTCTGTGATAGTTTATTCTTGGCTTTTATAGACTTTTTAGATGGTTTCCTTTTGGCTTTCATTTCTAGCCTTTTGTATGAGAAATGAGAGAATTTTATTCACTCATTTATTTATTAGGATTCAAGCATTCAGTACATGTGTTGCACTTATATTAACGAAGAAGCTAATGCAGCAGATACATTATTGTGAAAATAGGCAAATAATTGCTCATCTAGGTATGAGACCAATTTAACATTGTAATGGGCTCCTCTGCATGCAATGCTGATTTTCAGGCACTGATAGATGCAATTCAGTACTGAATTCTGCAACTCATCACATTTTCTGATAGCAGCAGCGTCTGAATTAGTCACAGTGATTGTGTGTCTTGGACATATAAAACTCTATGTGGGATCTTCATCTTTCAAAATAAGTAGAAAAATACCTATAAAATAAGATATAGAACAAAATATAAAGGTTAATTTTAACTTGAATTGAAATATTGTTATTTAAGTTGACTTTTTTTTTCTGGGTACGTGTAAAGACCCAATCTTACAAAGAGCTCTGCCTTCTTTTTCTAGGCCCACTGTTCCTCATAACTCAGTACTGAAACACCACACATTGTTCTATTAGGTTATCTACAGAACATTTCTTTACAAAAGATATATACTCTTCTCTTGGGAGACTATGGGCCAATCAAAATTTGTTAATCCAAGCAATAGAATACCGTGAAAAGTTCTATATCTTATCTCTTTTCAGAAAAGAAACTAATTTTTATCAAGCATCCACAAAGTGCAAGACACTATGCCATTTTTTGTAATTTTTCAGGACCAAAATAACCTTATGAGATAAATATAACCTTCATTACTATTAGTGCTATTATTACCACTACTGCTTCTGTTGTTATTTAAATAACATTTTAAAATGTGGAAGCTAAAGCTTAGAAGGATTAAATAATCTGACCAAGGTCACAAAATTAGATGTGGAAAAGCCAGGATTATGTTTTTAGTAAATCTTTCAAATGAGGATTAGGAAACTTCATTCTCTGAACCTTAACTGAACTGTGTCTGATCATATATCTGAATGCTAGCAATATCTCACGTGCCATAAATGACAATCTTTTGAAACAGGCCAATAATTCTAAGCATTTGGTATATAAAATCCTATGTTAATATATATTTTGCATAATTAGGTTCTGCTGTATCTACTGCATTTTAATTTACATTTTCTCCCCATATAAAAATAATCTGGAACATTTTCTCATGTTGTTAGATGCTTTTATAGCCATAGTGGCTATATTGTAGTACATTATGGGGATGCAAGACAATTAGTTGATATGGTTGTTTCTGATTTTGATCTGTTAGGCCACATAATTACGTATGTAAAAATATTGATTATTTAAAATTGTATAACATTTGTGAAAGTTTAAGGTTCTTGAAACGTAATTTCAAAATCGGGTTCAGAAATTTTGCACCAGTGTACTTTGCTGCGAGTAATATTTATGAAGCTTGCTTCTGATTTTTTCAGAAACTAGGTACTACCACTTAAAAAGAAAATCTGCTTGTTGTGGCTATTTTTTATTACTTTAGTGGTTGAGGTAGTAGAAATGTTCTTCATCTCAATTGTGGCCACCATGACATTTGTTAAAACTCATCAAAGTATCTATCTAAAACGGGTGAGTTTTACTGTGTGTTAATTATTGCTCACTAAACTGACTTAAAGTTAATGAAGTTTTATATCTCACTCAGGCTGTATATCCATCATGGGTCAGCTGGGAGGTTTGCTTCAAGTAGTCCTCATTTTCGGACTTAGGTTGGAGGAGAAGCCACCATTTCACATATTGCAGAGAGAAAGTGAGTACAGTGAAAACTCCAAAGATTAATGATCATCATTGTATTAGGCTGCTCTTGCATTGCTATAAAGAAATACCTGGGACTGGATAATTTATAAAGAAGAGAGATTTAATTGGCTTGTGGTTCTGCAGGCTGTGCAGGAAGCATGGCACAGGCTTCTGTTCAGTTCTGGGGAGGCCTCAGGGAGCTTTTACTCATGGCAAAAGGCAAAGGGGAAGCAGGCATGTCATGTGGCAGAACGAAAGCAAGAGAGAGAGAGGTGGGGAGGGAGGTGTAACACTCTTTTAAACAACCAGATCTTGCAAGAACTTACTATAATGAAGAAAGCACCAGGCAATGAGGAATTCAGACCCATCATCCAGACAACTCCCACCAGGTCCCACCTCCAGCATTGAGGATTACAGTTCAACATGAGGCTTTGGTAGGGACAAATATCCAAACTACATTAACCACATTCTTTGACCTGCTCCAATAGGGTACGAAATATTTTTCTCCACCAATGATCATAAATTGAGTTTATCTTACCTAAAAGCTAAAAATACATATATGGTCATGGGATTTTACCTCATAGATAAACGTATGATGTTCTGTAGATTGTCTATGCAGTTTTGGAAAATTAGGTTTACTAACAATCTTTAGTATTTTCCTGATAACTTATAACACAAGCTCTAAAGTAATTTTTTATGGCTATAGCCTCAATATTAAAATAATGTCTGGCATATATTAGCCACACCAAAAATATTTGTCAAATGTGTGATGTGCATAATTTTAGTGAGTAGAATTTTTTAAAGAGATAATTAAATACTGTTTGTTTCAGTCAAGAAAAAAATAGTACAATAGATTGTGTCATTACAATATAAATTGACCCACAAACCAGAAGAAAAAGTCAAACATAAAAATTAATAGAGACTCACACATCCAAGGCCTAAGAATTAAGAAATTGGAAAATTAAGAAAAATGTCAAACAGGTTAATTTTAATAAGGATTTGTTTATTTTTCTAATATTGTACAGTGGGTTGGGAAATGGTTAGTGGTCATTTGAAAGATGGCTTCATATTTAGCACTTAACTTCAGAGCAAATTGAAGGTGTAAGAGATGATTATCCACAGCTACAGACTTTATCACAGTAAATATAATGTTTCAAATTGTGTATATTATAAATATAGACAATTCTGATTCTGGATTGGAGCATAGAACTAAACCACTTTATATACCTTACACATTTGGTATTCTTGTATTTACCAGTAGCGGGCTAAATAGCACATACACTCGCTTTCAGCTGACTTCAAAACTCTATGATGAGATCCTGACTATGGAGCATGACATACTTCTGGCATGTCACATTCTGTCACTTGACAAGAAGACTAGTTTGATTGCACCCTTTGTCTTCTTTTAAATGAAATTGAAACTCCTAAACCTAAATCTGAAGTGTGTGACTTAAGCATGATATGTTCTTTATAAACAATATTTTCCTATATGTCATTATGCCACAATTAAATGTTGGCATTTATTTTCTCTAAATAAGTTGCTGATGAGCAACAAAAGATGTGTTTAATGTACAAGATTATCCCTTTCTAAATTGCAAAGTGAGTTTTCTGAAGGATTTATTATTTTATTTTTCATGTATGTCAGTCATCACATTTAAATATCTCTGATATATCCATTTATTTTTGTAATATAATTGCATATATAATAAATGTGATAAGACTGTATCCTGGCAAAAAGCATTAAAATCCAAAGTCTGCAGAAAAGAATAATACAATGTTAAAAATCAAAGGCAAGATCTTATGCCTTGAACAAACCATCCAGATGAAACCTAGGCTATTTTATTCAAGATCATAAATAACCCAATGCCTTCATTAACCTTTATTCTTTTTTATTAGCAGACTAGGCACCATGGCTCTGAGCCGAGCCCAGCAGGCTGCCCATGAAGTGACATTTTAGAGATTGGCAAAGAAATGCACTTTGTGTCAGAGTACACTATCTTGAGTTTTTGTCCTTCACAGCAGGAAAAAGCCTCTCTGGATCCTTTTGTCCTTTTAAAAAGAGACTTGAGTGCACATACACATAAACACATGAGTGTAAGCATTTTCGTTGCTAATATGAAAAATAAATTAGTTACCCTTCTAATTTAAAATAGAACACTAAGTATTTGAGCTGGTTGAAAGGTAACTTAAACCAAATTCAGCTGAAGAAAAAACTTAAAAAACAGAATTGAGATTTCGTTAATGATGCATTTTATTTCACAAAGATGCACTAGGTATTTAAGTAGACCCTTCTGTAGTTTTGTAATTTGCTTTAAATATATAAATATTTATTTACAGAGAGTAGATAGGCAAGATATAGTAGTTATAAAAAACAAAATAAAACGAATAGCATACAGTATTTGGAGGTGGCAAAGATGTGAACATAACAACACTTCTGGTCTTAATAACATACAGCTGAATGAAAAGAAGTGAAACATTTTTATGTATAACAAAATATCACATAGTTAATTTAAATACATCCATTCAAAATATTAATGCATATATTTTAGGAAGGTAAAGAAAAAAACCATATACATTAAACACTTTAGAATTATTGCCTAGGTTGAGAGTGTGAAATGAGAGCTCAGAGAGGGATAAGCAGATAGATAGGAAGATAGATAGATGATAGATCGATAGATAGATAGACAGACAGACAGACAGATAGAAAAAGAGGACTTTGTGTGCACCGGGGATGATAATGTGGCATAATGCAAACATTATAATTAACCCAGATATCTTCCTGTGATAAAAAAATTCCAGTGTGAATTGAACCTACAAAACATTTGAGACTGTCTTCCTTTCTTCTATTCTATGAAAACAAAGGTGTATTAATCAATAAAAAACCCACTTCAAATAGATAGACTTGTATGTAGGGGTAATATTAGGTAAAATTATAAAACAGAAAATATCACTTCTAAGGTCACCTCTTTGAGCCCTTTCTTCACTTCTATGCCTTTAAGGCCAAAAACAAGGATCTGCCTCTCCTGCAAAATATCATAATTCAGTAAATTCCTTACTTTATGATTACTGAGAAATAACCTATAACTTCTTCAGTAATTATTGGAAAAGGAAAAGAAGAGAAAAGAAAAATCACATCTACCTAACACAAATACTATCAAAATGCATATGACGTGTTATATAAGATGTACTTTATATTTTATATAAATTTACATACACTAAGTAAATACATGTAAACACATTTTATATATATATATATATATATACACATACATATAATGTTTAATTCACCCTATGTATATTTATTCGAGGTATTTTCTGTACCAGGGAGTTTTCTAAGCTCTAGGAAAATCAGTCAACAACACAAGGTCCATGTCCTCTGGGAGTTTATTTCTGCAGAGGGAGACTGACAATCCATAAGCAAATAAATTTACATTGTCAGGTAATAGTAAGTGCTATGAAGAAAAAATATAAGCAGAGAAGTGATAGGTAGTGACAGGGAAACTATATTATATACATAAACCACAGACTCTCTGAGAAGATGGCATTTGAGTATAGCGTGAATGACACAAGAATCCTACGATCCCCAATAACTTATGGAGTGGAGACGGCAACGTGGCGCTGTATTACAAAAGCCATGTAGTGGAATTGGTTTCCTGACCATAAACACAAATACACAAGTAATTATTTTTTCCTAATTCAGTATCTACGCTGTTTTTTGCTGGCATTTGAAATGATGGCAGCAAACAACTTAGTAAATTCTAAATAAATAGTGATTTCTGATTGGAACACAGTCAATGCAAAATTGCAATCATTCTAATATCTTTCCTTCTCCATTGGATTTATCTAAGCAATAGTGGTGGTGATGTTTGTGTATGTCTTTGGGGTGGGCAGGGGGAATTATGTGGCATTATGGTGCAAGTTGGTTAAATAAAGGCATATGGTCCACAGTTGTTCCATGCTGGCATCCACTGGGGTATATAAATCTGGGCCCTTGCATTGTCATCCCTCTGCAATGGCATCCTCTAGGGTGTCAGTCTTCCTCCCTGGTCTCTGACCATATGGTCTAGAGTGCCTTCTGCTGCCATGCCCCCTTGTCAAAGACTCAGAACTCTTTCAGAGTCTTTTTCTCTTTCAGTTGTATTTAATGACCTTCTCAAAGGCGGGAAATGTTAGATTTGGCTTCAAGGCTGCCTTTCATGGCTTGTTCAGGCCCTCAGCATGTGAACACCCATTTCTCTCAGAACATTTCTCTACTGTGAGGTAAAGGGGATTCCCTCAAGCTTTCTCCTTCTCAAGATTTTCTGTGGGAAAGGAGAATCGTTTCTCCTAAACTTGTATCCTGATACATTTTAAGAAGTTTATTTCATTATTTCCTTCCCACTGAAGTGAACAGGAAGGGCAGGTTGTAACTCTTATTACATAACCAACCAATGTTTACAAATTGCTTCTCACTTTAAATTCTCTTCCCAAGTCTGGAGAGTATTTAGTCTCAGGGAAGTGTGAGAAATGTCCCAGTAAATAATCTTTCTGTCTTGTTTTATTTTTTTTTTTTAGCCTGGAAACAGATAATCTCGTGTCTGAATTCTTTTATAATAAAGCCCCCTTGAAAGCAGAACTTTTAGGGATGAGGAAAAGAATTTATCAAACAACTGAAGCAATCCAGTGAAGCCTGGAAAGGAGATAAATAGTCAAATACAGGAATACCTTGCAGATATTGTGAGTTTGGTTCTGGCTACCACAATAGAGTAAGTATCACAATAAAGCCAGTGGCACATTTTTTTTGTTGTTGTTTCTCAGTGCATATTAAAGTTAAGTTTACAACATACTGTAGTCTATAGAAAATAGCACTATGTCTAAAAGTAGTTTATTACTAAAAATGCTAACAATCTGAGCCTTCAGTTAATCCTTATCTTTTTGCCCATGGAGAGTACTGCTTTGATGTTGACTGATTAGGGTAGCGGTTGCTGAAGGTTGGGGTGGCTGTGGCAGTTACTTAAAATAAGACAACAATGAAGTTTGTTGCAATGATTTGGTCTGCCTTTCGTGAAAGATTTCTCTGTAGCACACAATGCTGTTTGATAGCATTTTAGCCACAGTAGAACTTATTTCAAAATAGGAGTCAATCCTCTGAAACCCTGCTGCTGATTTATCTACTAAGGGTATGTGATATTTAAGTCCTTTGCTATTATTTCAACAACATTCACAGCATCTTCACCAGGGGTAGATTCCATCTCAAGAAACCACCTTCTTCACTCATCTCTAAGAACAACTCCTCATCCGTTCAAGTTTTATCATGAGATTGCAGCAGTTCAGTCACATCTTCAAGCTCCACTTTTAATTCAAGTTATCTTGCTATTTCCACCACATCTGCTATTACTTCTTTCACTAAAGTATTGAATCTCTCAAAATCACCCATGGGGTTTGGAATCCCTGTCATCCAAACTCCTGTTAGTGTTGATATTTTGACCTCCTCTCATGAGTCACAAGTGTTCTTAATGGCTTCAAGAATGGTGAACCTTTTTCAGAATGCTTTCAGTTTACTTCGCTCAGATTTATCATTGGAATCACTATCTACGGCAGCTGTAGCCTCATGAAATGTATTTCTTAAATAATAAGAGTTAAAAGCCAGTATTACTCTTTAATCCACGAGCTGCAGAATGGATATAGTGTTAACAGGTATGAAAACAACATGAGTCTCTGCGTACATCTCCATCAGAGCTCTTGGGTGACCAGGTGCTCTGGCCAATGAGCAGTAATGTTTTGAAGGGAATCCTTTTTCTGGAAAGTAGGTTTCAACAGTGGAAGTGAAACATTCAGTAAACCATGCTGTAAACAGATATGCTGTCATCCAGCTTTGTTGTTCCATTTATAAAGCACAGACAGAGTAAATTTAGCAGAATTCTGAAGGGCCCTAGCATTTTCAGAATGGTAAATGAGCATTGGCTTCCACTTGAAGTCACCAGCTTGTATTAGCCCCTAACAAGAGAGTCAGCCTGTCTTTTGAAGCTTTGACGACAGGCATCAACTTCTGTCTAGCTATGGAAGTTCTATATGGCATCTTCTTCTAATGTTTGTCTACATTAAATATCTGTTGTTTAGTGTAGCCACATTCACCAATTATCTTAGCTAGATCTGGTTAACTTGCAGCAGCTTCTCCATCAACACTTGCTTTTTCACCTTGCATTCTTTTGTCATGAAGATGGCTTTTTTCCTTAAACCTCACAAGCATATGTATATATATATGTGTATATATATATTATATATATATATATTTATTTATTTTTTTGAGACAGAGTTTCGATCTTTTTGCCCAGGTTGGAGTGCAATGACACGATCTCGGCTCACTGCAACTTTCACATCCCAGGTTCAAGTGATTCTCTTGCCTCAGCCTCCTGAGTAGCTGGGATTACAGGTGTGTGCCACTACGCCTGGCTAATTTTGTATTTTTAGTTGAGACAGGGTTTCACCATATTGGCCAGGCTGGTCTCGATCTCCTGGTCTCAGGTGATCCATCTGCCTCAGGCTCCCAAAGTGCTGGGTTTACAGACATGAGCCACCATGCCTGGCCCCCGGATTTTCTTTTCTAGATTCCTCGCCTTTCTCAGTCTTCACAGAATTGAAGAGAGTTAGGGCCTTGCTCTGGATTAGGCTTTAGCTTAAAGAATGCTGTGGCTGATTTGATCTTCTATCAAACCACTCAAACCTTCTCCATATCAGCAATAATGCTGTTTTGTTTTATCATTTGTGTGTCCACTGGAGTAGCACTTTAAATTTTCTTTAAGATTTTTTCCTCTGTATTCACAATTTGGCTTGCTGTTTAGTGCAAGTGGCCTAGTTTCAGCCTATGTCAGCTTTGGTATGCCTTTCTTACAGAGCTCAATCATTTCTAGGTTTTGATTTAAAGTGAAAGATATGTGAGTCTCTGTTTCTTGGGAACACTTAGAGGCTATTGCAGGATTAGTAATTGGCCTAATTTTAATATTGTTGTGTCTCAGGGAATGGGGAGGCTTAAGGAGAGAAAGGCAGATGGGAAACAGCCTGTTGGTGGAGCAGTCAGAACACACAACATTTATGGAAAAAGTTTGCAATCTTTTATGGGTGCAGTTCATGAAACACAACGGTAACATCAAATATTGGTGAAATAGATCATTATAAAAGAATAATGATGAAAAAGTTTGAAATATTGGGAGAATTACCAAAATGTGACACAGAGACATGAAATGAGCACATGCTGTTTGAAAATAGTGTAGACAGATTTTCTTAATGCAGGGTTGCCAGAAACATTTAATTTGTGAAAAACACAATATCTTTGAAATATAACAAAGCAAAGAGCAATAAAATGAGGTATGTCTGTATTTCACAGATTTTGTAAAGGGATGATTAAAGATCCTCCACTCCTCTGGCCACAGACATAAAAAATTCTAGAGAAAATGTATGAAATTTTAATCAATGAATGGCTGCTCCTGTAAAAAGACATTTCTGTAAGGCCAGGAAGAAAGTGGGACCACATTACGGGCCATGCCTACTCCAGAAGGATTTTTGTAGCTAATGGAGAGGTGGAGACTGTTGACTGAGTCTTAAGTCTATACTGGGAAGACAGTCAGTTGAGATATCGCCCACCTAAAACTGCAGCTGAGAAAATGATGAGCTGGCACTAACCTATTAAGCCAACAATAAAGGAAAATTGTTTGTCTGAATTCTGGCTCAGTTGGGGATTAAAATGCAATAAATAAAAATGCTTATATGTCTGTGGGCCTGAGTTACACTGTACATGTTTTCTAAAAGTCTGTACCTACAAAATTTTAAAGGTAATTACATCTGTAATTGCCTTGTGAATCTGGCCAAAGCAAATATAAAACCTCTCAGAAAGGGATCGCCAAACACCACAAGAAGTTATGAAAGGAAAACACTAAAAAATGGTGAGTTAAAAAAGTAAGATATGGGAAAATCTAATGTAATATTGACTGTATAGCAAAAGTAGTATCATGAATAATTTCTAAATTGAAGAGACTTTGAAAATGTCCCAATTAAAACATAGGATAATAATAGCATATAAGCTAGGAGAGGTTAAAACATCTTGAGAGGCTGAGGAGGGCAGATCACGAGGTCAGGGGATCGAGACCATCCTGGCTAACCTGGTGAAACCCAGTCTCTACTAAAAATACAAAAAAATTAGCCGGGCCTGGTGGCGGGCGCTGGTAGTCCCAGCTACTCGAGAGGCTGAGGCAGGAGAATGGTATGAACCCGGGAGGTGGAGCTTGCAGTGAGCCAAGATAGCGCCACTGCACTCCAGCCTGGGTGACAGAGCCAGACTCCATCTCGGAAAAAAAAAAAAAAAAAAAAAAAATCTTGGGGTCCTTAAGCTGTATAGAAGGAGGGTAAAATCTTTAGAAAAATTAAACCATTAAGTTAGGTATGTGCATATTAATTTCAAGGCTTACCAAATACAAATAGTTATTTTTTGAAAACAGAAGAAGATTAAAATAGAATTAGAAAAAAACATTATGTTAGCACAAAATAAGACATGAAGCAGAGGAAAAAAATAAATAGAAAATACCCACAAACAGGAAGCAAGAATAAGGTGGTAGAAATAAATGTAAATATAGCAACATATATTTAGACACTGTGTAAAAAACTCAATTACTTGCTTTTTAATAGAACACACCTCATATATAAAAACTGATAAAAGTAAAGAGTGAAAGTTTGGGAAAAGGAATTTAAGTAAACACTAAACACAAGAAAGAAAGCTGGTGTAGCCATTTTTGTTCCGGGATACCCATTCTCGTGGGGGTGGCTGACAGCAAAAGTAGTGAGAGAGAGAGATGACATTCTTAAGTCACTTTACAGTTCTAGACAGCAATGAGGGGCAGCAGGTGGCAGGACACAATAGGGACTGTTTGTAAGCTCATGTGAAATACCTTGGGGAGCTTCCAAGATATCCTTGTCTCAGAATGAGGAGAGTTTTTTTGTGGTATTAGAGTATGATTATATGCATGTAATTTAGGACAAATAATGCCACATTAACACATATATGCACATATAACATGTATAACACTTATAAAATTAATTTAATTTTATAATTTATAATGTTTGACTTGAACCAGCAGGCAGGTAAGACCTAGAGAAATAGGGGCTGTACCCATTACTTTTGTTTACAACTTTCCAGGAGACTCTGAAGGCCATTGGTGAACTGTTGATGTATCAAATGTATTCTCTCTGCAAATAAGTAGATCTAGCTAATACTAAATATTGGGTATATATTCAAACTTGTCACTTTTGAAATCAAACTATAAGAGAGGTTATAGATATCTCATAGATGTAAAATTAATTGTATCTAAAATATAATAAATCATAAAATATTCACTATGGGAGCCAAATAGTGTCAGTTTTCACTTAATGGTCATCTGTTAAGTCCAACTACTATGTCAGGTGTTTTTAGGGTATTCTTACTCAATCTTCAAAAGTTATCAAATTGATTATATTAGCTCTGTTTTTGGCTAAGAAAATTAAATTTAATGAGATTAAGTAGTTTACAATAACATTGGAGAACTTAATGTAACAATTTTCTAAAAATTCATACCCTGTTTTTCTATTTTTTTCACCTTAGCACTTATCACTCTCTAACATATCACAGTATTTATTGTATTTTAAAAAAAAGATATCTCCTCAAGTAGAAAGAAGCCCCATGAGGATAAAAATTTCGATTTTTTTGTTCATTGCTCTTTTCCCGGAACCTAGAAGAGTTCCTGCCATAGTAAGAAATCAACAAGGATTTTTTCAATAAATGAATTAATAAATAATCTGTGATCAAGGATTTTGAATAGCTTTATTCAGTGGCTACTGGTTCCAAGCTCTTTATTATGATAGAAGAGATGGTGCTTGCAGAATATTCCACCTACTTGGGAGACCCTTGTTCAAAGAAAGGATTTGTCCTTCTTAACCATGAAGTAATAAATCATAATATTATATCAACTGTTAAAAATAATTTTAAATGTTAAAAAATATATTTCCAAAACAAAACAGAAAAATAATCCTTACCAAATGTAAAAATAACACATGAACTTTAGATAAGTATGAATTACTGATACCATATCCAAAATGTAGAAGCTATGAAGAAAAATGAATACACACATTTGCACATTTGCTCAAGGGATGTAATGACATGTTTTGTGATTTAAGACCCTTGATATTATCTTTGGTCACAAATGAAAGCCACTAGCTTTGTCTTAAAAGAAAATGAAATGGTTTACTTCCATAAAAATTAATTGTGTTCCAGTTCCAGGTTTATTATCATTGATATTATCATTGATCTATACATCTACTTCACCTCCTTCTCACAATATGATTTATTAAACAGACATGAATAATGTCTATTTCTTCAGATAGAGATGAGCAATGATCTTGCCTCCAGCAATATTTAATTGGTGGCTTGTAAAGTTGAGAAGCATAATTTTATTTATGTAAATAATCTGTTTCAGTTATTCTAGGTTATAGATGAATTGTGAGTAGCTTAGTTATAAGAAGAAACTGAGATGTATTTTAATTAGTATGGTCAGGTCTAGCTATGCATGAAAAACAAGATAAAAATAATTTGAAAGGCATTCTATGTTTATATATTTTTTGAATTTATTATTTTTAAAAACTTTTTCCAACTGTGTCATGTTTTTGAAGATTTTCTTGTTAAAATCATTAATTCTAACAAAATTTTATGCAGTCTTAAAATATAATGGCATCTCTTACTTTATGAGTATGTATTTTACCTAATCCATGAGAAATGTGTTCTGTTTTTTTTTTCAGCCTTTATATAAACTGGTGGTATCAAGCAAGCATTTCTATCAAAAAAAGATACTCATAGATACTACGTACTTTATGTGTATTAATGTATTTAATCTTAAAGACAACTTTATGCAATATTGACTACTATTGTTACTCTCATTGAACAGAAGAAAACTGAGGTAAGGTCCCATAGCCACTGAGCAGTGGATTCAGAATTCAAACACAAGCATTTTGGTTCAAAAGCTCAAACTATGAACACTATAAAAATATTAATTACAATTAGAATTATAAAAAAAAAGCACCTATCACTTATGTGACAAACATTGTGTTAGATGTTTTACATAAATTATCATCTCTCCATTAATTTACCATTCTTCTCTACTTAAGGTCAATTGACTACAGATATGTGTGTCTATTTCTAAATTTTATTATTTCTAATGATCTGCATGTTATTATTTGCAGCAATATCACACTTTAATGCTTACTGCTTATAGTAAATATTGAAGTTAGGTAGTGTAAGTCCTCCCACATTTCTCCATTTTTTCAAATTTGTTTTGAATATTCTAGATCCTTTACTTTTTCAGATAAATTACGAAATTGGCTTTTTAGTTTCCACCTCAAAACATTTTGAGATTTTGGTAAGAAGTTGACTGAATCTACAGAGAACAAATATCTTAAGAATATTTAATCTTCTGATTCATAAGCATAGAATAACTTTGTATTTGGGGGAATATTTGTTAATTTATCACAGCAATGTTTTATATTTTTCAATGCAGAGGACTTGAAATTTTTTTTTAAATTCTAAATATTTTACATTTTATATGCACATGTAAGTAATTTTCTGATTGTTTGCTGATAATATTTATATATGAAATTGATTTTTGTATATTAAAAATATATCCTATAAACTTGCTCAACACACCTATTGGATCTAGAAGGTTTTGTTTGTAGTAATAATTTTTAATTAGGAGTTTAGAAAGATAATCATGTCATCTGTGACTAAAAAGTGTCTTACTTCTTCATTCCTACATTATGTATTTTATTTCTATTTCTTACCCTATCACACAAGCTAGTATTTTCATTACAAAATTAGATAGATGAGGGAAGAATCATTATTTTGCCCTAATTCTTATTTTAGGAGACATGTATTCTCTATTTACCATTAAAATATGAGATCAATTATAGTTTTTTATCACATGTAAATGTTTCCAGGCTGAAGATGTTCACTTTTGATCCTGGTTTTCCAAGAGATTATTTTTCTAAACATAAAAAGATTTCAAATTGCTTCAAATGCTTTTATACATCTAAAAATGTTGATCATATGACTTTATAAATTTGTTAATATGGTGAATTAGACTGATTACTTTGAATGTTAAACCAACCTTTCATTCCATAAATAAATTTCACTTGTTTATAAAATATTTTAATGTATTACTTCATTTAATTTCCTAAAATTTTGTTAAGAACATTTCATCTGTGTACATGAGAAATATTATAGTTTGTTTTGCTTGCATGGTTTTGACATGATGGCAACTCTAGCCCCATAAAATGAATTGAGAAATGATCTGGAAAATTATAAAATCTTTCATATAAAATTTGTAACATTTACTCCTTAAATGTTTGGTAGAATACATAAGTGGAGCTATCATGTCTTGCAGTTTTCTTCGTGGTAAGATTGTGATAGATACACAGTAAGATTGTGGCAATTTGGGTCTTCCAAATAATTTTTCCATTCTATCTAAATTACTACATTTCTTAACATAAATTATTTGTAATATTTCCTTCTCATTGTAATACCCATAGGTTCTTTAATCATGTCTCGTCTTTCATTCCTCATGTTGGTAATTTATTTGCCTTCTGTTTTATCATTTAAACTATATGGCTAGAAATTTATCAATTTTATTGATCTGTTCAAAGAAACACTTGATTTCATTCATTCTCTCTATTGTTTTCCTGTTAAGAAGTACATTGATATTTGCCATTATCTTTTATTAATTGCTCCTTTCTTTGTTTTGATTGTTCTTCTTTCCTGGTTTTGTAAGGGTAAAGCCTAGATATGAGTCTGCAAACTACAGCCCATGGTCAGAACCTGTTTTTGTAATAAATTTTAATTGGAATGCAGCCACACTCATTGGTTTAGATATTGTCTGTGATTGCTTTCTCACAGCAGCCTCAGAGTTGAGTAACTGTGACAGAGAATATAAGGCCTAGAAGCCTAAAATAATACTCTCTGAATCTTTCAGATAAAATTTTTTGACTATTGGCTGAGACGACTGTTTTGGGATTTTTCTTCATTTCTGATATAAAAATTTAAAGCTATATATTTCCATTTAATCACTATTTTACCTGCCTTTCTCAAATTTATATATGCTATGTTTGATTTTCACTTGATTCAAGATATCTTTAATTTTCTTTCTGATGTTTTCCTTAACTCATAAATTATTTAGAAATGTATGGTTTAATTTCCAAGTATTTGGAAATTTATCTTATTACTTCCTTTAGTGATTTATAGCTTAATGTCATAGTAGTTGGTTAGAGAACATATTTTGTATTAATACAGACAGGAGACAGGGAAAAATACTGGGTAGAATAGGGCTGTCCCCAGCAAAGCCTCACCTTCAAGCTTGAACCCATGGCCCAAAGTGAGACATGCATTCCTGTTTTCCCATTTGAATGTTGCCTTTTTCAAAACCACTCTGGCCTGCCTGCTCCCAATCCTGTACCCATAAAAACCCCAGGCTCCACTGGCAAGAGTGGCAGAGTGGCAGAGCAGCAGAGAAGGAGAAAAGAGAAGAAACAGCCAGACATCAGAGAAAAGCAGCTTGACTTCAGAGGGATGGCTTGACGCTTCACAGTGGGTCCTCAGAAAAGAGTTTGGTGGGGGATGACCGAACTCTTCTCTGAGGTCCCACTGTCAAGCCATCTCTCTGAAGGGGGAAGACCACCTTCCCACACCATCACCTTTCCAGCTCCCCATCCTGATGAGAACCACTTCCACCACTCAATAAAATCCTCCACATTCACCATCCTTCAATTCATTTGTGTGACCTGATTCCTCCTGGATGACAGACAAGGACCTGGGTGTGGGTGCAAGGGGCTGTCACAGTGACCCTCCACTGAGCTATCTAACACGCCATCCACAGACATCAAAAGTAAAAGAGGACACTGTAACACATGCCCTCTGAGGCTCTGGGGGTAATGGGCAACCCCTAGATGCTGCTGCACGTTCGTACGGAGTTCTGCTCCTGTTGGTTACCCAGGGCGCTCATCCTGGCCTCTGCACCGCTGGATGTTCTCCCTCCAGTGAGGGGTTGAGAGCTATGGGCTGAGTAAACAAGCCAACCCGCTTGTGAGTCCTATGAAGGGGTCAAGGGAACTATCAGATTTCAGTGTGATTTTAATCCATTTATTTAGTTTTATATTGTGATACACAGGGTATATTATAATACAATTATAATTATATTAATAATATTATAAATATAATTATATTCATATTTACAATAATATCATAATTATGAGGTAATCTAATCCGTTAAATGTTTCATGTACATACTGAAAAAATAGTTGGCTAACCACAGCTTATGGCCCTATCTAGCTTACAGTATGTTTTTTTTTTTTTTTTGGGACATAGCCACTTTCATTCATTTATGTATTGTCTATGGCTGCTTCCCTGTTACAAAGACAAAGTTGGGTAGTCATGACACCGGGCATATGGCCTGCAAAGTCTAAATCATTTTATTTCTGGTCCTTTACAGAAAAAAGTTTGCCAATCACTGCTTTCAAAAAATGTGTTCTGCTCTTGTCTAGCAAAGTGTTTTACAAATGTCAGTTACAAAAATGTCGCACAAGTCTCTGATTTTCTGTCTACTTGTTCTACCGATTGAAAGACAGCCATTGAAATCTCCAACTCTAATTGTGGGCTTTTCTGTTCCTCTGTAAAGTTTCTGTCAGTTTCTGCTTTGTGGAGTTTAAAGTTCTATTTTTAGGTACACAAAATTTAGGTTTGTTATGTTGATGAATTGCCCCCTTTATCATCTCTTTTTGTTAATATAATTTGCCTTGAAATACACTTATATCTCTTTTGATCCTTTTGTTTTTTGTTTCCTTTTACTTTGAGATAATTCTGTAGAATTATATATTCACATGAAATTGTAAGAAATAATACAAAGAAATGTTGCTAGCTTCACTCAGTTTTCCTGAAAAATAACATCTTGTATACCTATAATACAATATCATAGCCATAACATATACTTTGATAAAACCCACCTACCTTAATTAAATTTCTCCAGATTTGCGTACACTCATTTATGTGTATGTAATCATATGCAACTGTTTTCCAGAGTGGCCATACCAATTTACCCTCCCACGGGATAAGTGATACAACTTCTCCACATCCTTCCCGGCCATTGACTGCTTTAAGGTTTATGGTATATGTCTTTAACATATCAAAGTCTATCTACCTTTAAGGGATATACAGGTATCATGTATAAGAACTTTACAGCAGTATGCTTCCATTTATTTCTTCCCAGCCTTTGTACCACTGTTGTCATACATTTTATTTCTATATAAGTGATAAGACTCATAAGACTTCATTTTTTGCCGTTAAACAGTTGGTTAATACTTAAGTAGACGTAAATAATTCTTTTTGTATACCCATAAAATATCCAGTTTTGATTGTCTCCATTTCTTTGTTTATAGCCAAATTCCCATCTTGTATTATTTTCCTTGTGCTCAAATAACTGTCTTTATAATTCCTTATATTGTATATCTGTTGGTGGTTAATTCTTTTAGATTTTGAATGTGTTCAAAATCTTTTTTTTCCCCCAGGTTTTTAAAGCCTTTTTCTTTAGAAACATGCTTTTATTTTTAATAGATTTTTTTAAAGGACAAAGAATTTCATGTTGATAGGATTGATGATTTTCTTTCTTCTTCATTTCTTTTTTATGTTTTTTGGTTGTTGTTGCTGTTGCTTTCAGTACTCAAATGATGTTTCTCTCTTCTAACTTGCACTATTTCAAGAAGAGATCATTTGTGTACAATGGGTTACTCTCTAGCTGCTTTTAAAATTTTCTTTCACTGGTATAAAGCAATTTGGTTACTGCATGTCTTGGTATAGGTTCTTGTGTTTGAGTCTCCTTGAGTTTCTTGGATTTGTGGGTTTATAGGATTTAAGAAATTTGGAAAAATATTTAGTCATTATATCTTTAGGTATTCTATCTGTTTCTTTCTTTATTCCTTCAAGGACTTCAATTACATTTTATAATGTGCTACTTGAGTTGTCTGCCAGTTCCGTGACATTCTGTTCATTTTTCTCATGTTTCTTTAACTTGTGTTTCACTTTGGTGTTTTGTGTTTTCTATTGCTATGTCTTCAAGTTAATTAATCCTTTTTCATACAATGTCTAATCAGAAGTTATTCATTACCAGAATATTTTTTCATTGCAGACATTTTAGCTTTCATCTTTAGAAGTTCAATTTGAATCTTCCTTCTGTGTTTTAATTGTTAAATGTTTTATGCAATTTATTGAGTATATGCCATACAATTTTAATAGTTGTTTTAATGTCGTTTTCTGCTAATTTAGTTATTTGTGTCATCTTTGGATGTTTCAGTTGACTAAGAGTTTCTCATTAAGTGTCATATTTTTCTACATCTTTGCATACCTGGCAATATTAGATCTAATAAATGACATAAATTTTATCTTTTTGCATACTGGATTTTTAAATATTTATAAAAATATTTTTTAGCTTTTTTCTGGGACGCAGTTTAGTTAAATGAGAACAGTTTGTTCCTTTCAGGTCTTGATTTATGATTTGTATGTGGGACCATAAAAAGCATTTTATTGAGACTTAATGTTTTTTCAATACCAAGGCAAGATCTTTCTTAGCCAAAAACAGCAAACTCCAGCTGGAAGACTGGGGATTGTTTTGATAAATAAAGTATATCGAAACACAACCATGGTTGTGTTTTTCCATTTTTCTGTTTTCTCTGGCTGCTTTTGTGCTACAATGACAGTGGGGTGGTTGTAACAAAGAATGTGTGGTCTACAAAGCCTGACCCTTTAAAAGAAATGTTTGCCAGTTGCTCTCCCAATGGATACCTCATGAGTTAATGAGGTTTCCACTCTGTCTTTTGAGAACAGCCATTATCTGGCCTTATATTTTTCTTTCTCTGGCTCCAGATAGTTTGTATATATATATAATAATCAGTACTCAAATGAATACAGGAGGGGAACCCTCTGCAACTCTCTGGAGTTCTCTTTCTGCATAACTCTCTCCTACAGGAGACTTTTGTCATGCAAATTCTAGCCACCTTGGTTTGTCTGAACTCCCAGTTCTTTCTACTCAACTCAGGAACGCCATTGAACTCTTTGATTTTTCCATCTCAGCACTGTGGCCCAGAATAATTCTCTAGACAGAAAACCTGGGCAAATGAAACTCACCTTTTCATTTTCCATCTCTCAGGGATCACTGTCTTTTCTTGCCTGATGTTCAATTTTCTGAGAATCATTGTTTCTATATTTTGTCCTTTATTCTATGTGTTTCCTAATCTTGTCCAGAAGTGGAAGTCCAAGAATTAAATTTTTTCTTGAATTCTAGGATAAATAAACGAAAACATCTGGGTCTCAATGTTTAATTTATCTTAGGTAAAATGTCTGGATCTAACTCATTGTAAAATGAGAAGCTCAGAATTAATAATATCTAAGTTCTTCTCACTTTTTACATATTGTGAATAAGCAATTTTGCAATACGTAAGTCACAGAAAGACATTTAATAATTTGGAGAAATAAGAGGGTGTTTATATGTAGGTAATCTTGGATGAGTTTAATTAAATGAAGAAAACTGCAACTATTAGCATTGATTATGTAATATAAGCAGGCTATTTTAATTTTAATCCAATAATGAACTACCTTTAAGATAGTTCATCATAGATTATCTTTTTTTCTTCTAATAAATGGTTTCTTTTTATTGTCATTACTCTTTAACCAAAGAACACTGGGAAAGTAGACTGTAGTTGAATCCAATGGTTTTACTGCTCTTTGAAAAAAGGGAGAAAATGCATAATAAAAAAGTATCTCAGTAAGAAGTTGTTAGAAAATATTTACAGGAATTGAGCTTGTGTTAGGAAAGATTCACAGAAGCATGGATTTGCTCTAGATTGGATGTTGTCAGGAAGCAGGAACAATTCTATGATTGGATTCATAATAAATATTGTCTATAAGGCAGGAGGAAAAAACTGGGGCTAAAGATGTAATTGGTAAAGAAGCAGCAGTCAAGTGTATTAGTCAGGATTGAGATATTTGGTCTTTTCTATGGCTGAGACAATGATCATACTATTTGTGTTGAGCCATGATTATGGAATAGTCTTGTTTTTGTCTTAATTCTCACTGATAGCACAGCATGGCCTTTTCTGATGTTGATGTTTCTGTGAAATTGTTTATATTCAATAAAAGAAAATCAAAGCCTAGTTGTAAGTGTCAGGCCACTTTCCAAATGCCAGAGGCTGCTTTTTTTTTTTTTTTTTTCTCATTGTCAGACATGAGTACAAGATAGAGTAGCAAGAACCCTGCATTGGTATTTAGGAGACCGGAATTACCATCTTCCTTTTTCTATCATCTATATATCACTGAATAAATAAACACAAATATCTGGGTCACAATGTTTAATTTATCTCAGGTAAAATTTCTGGGTCTAACACTTTGTAAAATTAGAGAGTTAGATTTTAATAATTTTTAAAGATGGTCCCGTTTCTTATATTCTATAAATAAGAATTTTTTAAGCGAAAAGATTTCATTCTGAAATACTGAGTGAAATAAAACATTATGGAATTGTATTTTTTATTTCTTTAGATATAATCTTTATAGTAGGGATAAGAGGTCTCCATGCCCTGCTTCTTACTTTCTGAATCTCTGGGAATAAGTCCATGAACAAAGCTGTCTCTTATTTTATCTTTCATAACAATGCTGATGATAATACTTCCAATTCATTGCATGGCTTTGAAAAAATACAATTCTGTTTTATTTCCCTTTTAATAGGAAAGATGTCATATTACAAATAATTCTTTCCCTTCCCTCCTCCAACAAGTTCACATCTATATATTTTATGGAAACATTTTTTATTTAGTATATTTTATGGCTCAATTTATAAATAAGACAGAAACTTTTAGAATTTTAGACTTACATTCATCATTAGAGTTCACCTGTTTATTTTTTCATCTGTGTAAATACTCATTTTAGGTAGTGCCTCACATTTTAGCAATGAGCCCTTTTAAGTTATTTTACATCTATGTAATCTAGAAAGAGAGTAAGTACTGTTGTTTGTTTTCACCTTGGCTTTCTGGGAAAGTTCTGTTCTTTGTTGAAAGTTTGCTGGGTATCTCTTATCTTTTTCCTAGCCAATACTTGGATATATTATGCTGTGAAATATTTTTAACATCCAGTATGTCTTTATATGTGTCACAGATTTCTTTGCATGATCCTTTAAATACACAGCCTGAACTGTTAAGTCAGATTATGTTTCTTTACCATGTGCAAATCCCCTGTAAATGGCTCAATCAGTGCCTAGAGCAAAATGCTACCTGTCTGTCTCTGATGTGGGATCTTTTCCAAGTTGACAGATGGCCCTGCTTCATCTGTCTGCTCCCAGGACAGTTCCTGGGAGAATCATAGGCTGGATGTACTCAGATAAAGTAAGAGTTTGGCCTGTAAAGCAACCAGTGAGAATTTGCTTAGATTTATCTTTTCCCTATTAACTTTTTTTTTTTTTTGAGAAGGAGTCTCGCTCTGTCACCCAGGCTGGAGTGCAGTGGCGTGATCCCTGCTCCCTGCAAGCTCCGCCTCCTCAGTTCCCATTCTCCTGCCTCAGCCTCCCGAGTAGCTGGGACTACAGGCACCCACCCCCCACGCCCGTCTAATTTTTTGTATTTTTAGTAAGAGACGGGGTTTCACTGTGTTAGCCAGGATGGTCTTGATCTGCTGACCTGGTGATCCACCCGCCTCAGCCTCCCAAAGTGCTGGGATTACAGGCGTGAGCCACCGTGCCTGGCCCCTATTAACTTTTAAGAACTATCGAAAAAGAGACAGAAGATTCATATAAAGTTCTCTGGTGAAATAAATAAATGGCCTTGTGAGAAATTGGTAACAAACATATTGGGGAAAAGTATAATATTTAACATGTGATTTTATTAAGTGCAAATATTTTTACCAATTATTCTGGACTTCTGGCTTAGCTGGCCTTTTTTCTGGAGCAGGTTAGCAGTAAAACATAGATCAGTACAGGATGTGGTTGCTTTATCCTTTGGAAGTTATGGTCTGCTTAGACCCTTTTCCGTTGTTTTTAGTCTCAAGTGTACTATCAGCTCAGCAATGATGTTGGCATTACAGGGAAACAAAGATGCCTATGACAGTACTTTGACACAGCTAAAAAGATAGTTGGAGAGATAAGATGCCAAATATTAACAAATTATGAAAACTAAGAATTTTCTAAAAGAAAATGATCACAGTGAGCAATATTATTTTCACAGGAGTATAAGTTTTTTTGAGATAATCCCACTTTATGAGATTGTTTTCTTTTCATAAAGGAGGCATGTTATAGATAGAATTCAATGTCTATGTCTTCACAATACTTTCCATAAAGACCAGGGGTAAAAATCTGAACGCGTGATTGGCTACTCCATTTTAGAACTTGTTTACACTTACACATGCAGAAAACCCTAGTTATAAACATACTCATATAAATGACTTTGTAGAGAAAGCAAAATTTGAAACACATTTTAAGTGATCAAGATGATTAAAGTAAAAAGGAGAGAATACAGGGCCTTTTAAGAACAAAAACCGTATGAATGAATTCACAGAGTTGGAAAACTTTCTCTGAGTTTGGAGGATGGTGGAAAGACTAGTCTAGAAAGAGCAAGGATATTAGGGGGAAAAACAAGAAATAAAGTTAGAGGTGAAACAGTGTTAGCATTTGAAGACCTTCAAAACCGAGTTTCAGTTTTACAGATAAATATTATATGATCATTGCTATTTCATGATCAAAATATTTTTACCATGAGACTCATCCTCCAGAGATTGTACAAATTCAGATATACAAGTTAGGAGCCAGAAGAGCAAAGTAGACATAGGACAAAATTTTGAATTTGAGGATTTTAGTTGAAGTTGTCATAAGAAATATACTTAATCCCTCTAAGTCTCAGTGTTCTTTTCTGTCAAATTTGGGCAGTCATATAATCCCACCTCTGTATGGTATAATATTCAAAAAAAGGCTACGATAAAATATCTCATAAAATTATAACAATATTCATTTTACATGTTACTTACTTTTCTATTAAAACACTAAAAGTATAGCTATAATGTGATAAGGATCTGGACAGTGGAGATGACATGCAATAGAAATGCTTGGATCAGAGCTGGGCGCAGTGGCTCACGCCTGTAATCCCAGCACTTTGGGAGGCCAAGGCAGGTGGATCACAAGGTCAGGAGTTCAAGACTAGCCTGGCCAAGATAGTGAAACCCTGTCTCTACTAAAAATACAAAAATTAGCTGGGTGTAGTGTAGATGCCTGTAATCCTAGGTATTTGGGAGGCTGAAGCAGAGAATTGTTTGAACCTGGGAGGTGGAGGTTGCAGTGAGCCCAGATTGTGCCACTTCCTCCAGCCTGGGTGACAGAGTGAGACTCCGTCTCAAAAAAAAAAAAAAAAAAAAAAAAATGCTTGGATCAGAAAATGTATCTATTTTTTTTTCTTTTTCATGTTGTATAACTTGTAGCTTCTTTCCATTTCTTTCAGGGTTTTGCTCAAGTAGAGCTTCTCCCAGGAGCACGTGGGCTTAGTGATCTGCAGCTGTGAAAACCCATCAGTTGAAAGCGACGCCACTCCCTTTAACTGAAGTCCAGGGAAGCATTAGATGTAATGGTAGGACATGGTAACCTTACGGCATTAGGAGGAAAGAAAGCATCAAAACTAGCTCTTTTCACATTTAGAATTCCAGAATAATACTCCTATTGAAAAAAATTGTGTTGTAGAAGAGGGAATCAGTTATTGTGGTAAAAATCAGAAGGTTCAATTCCTAATAAGATGTGCTCTAGTTTAAACATATTAAAAGTTCGTTGCTAGCAAGCCATCTAAGTAAGGATAATTTGTACTTCATGTGCACAGAATTTGAAGGAAGAGAAAGAAGAATACTTTGAAGACAGGAAAGGATATTGAGAATGGCAAAAATAAAACCAAAACAAGAAATGCAATATTAAGGAGAAAGAAATGTTTTAAAATAGTCAGCAGAGTCAGCTAACAGAATTCAAGGAAGATGAGGACTGAGTATCAATCCGTTTTATTTGGTTAGAAAGATTTAATTTTAAAAAAGAAGTTTCATTGCAGAAGAGGATTAGTGATTGAAGACTCACCAAAAAATCCAAGGAATACAGGATGAATAACACTAGAATGGGTCAAAGTAAAGAAAAACTGGCTTAGGAATCTGAGAAAGGAAAATCTGTGTGCAGAGGAGGGGAGTTTATTTAATTAAGAGTGTTTGTGTCATGTGTATGGGAGGGTATGTGTATGTGTAGGGAGGGTAAAAACAACCGAAGCTCTCAGTACAAGCAATAAGTAGGTGGACACTTGATAGAGATATTTGGAGAGAAAAAACAGGTGAGGATAAGGACCTCAGAAATACATCAGTATCAGGATGCATGTGATTCTCAACAGAGAGAGGGCTCTTCCCACTTAAGGAAACAGGTTGGTATCTCAGAAGCATTTCTTCCAAATCCCCATAGCTCCCAGAGTTTCTATATAATGTTCCTGAAAATGGTGTGCACTCCAAATGAAAAGCTATTTTATGTTTTTTAAAAATGTTAATGGGAAAACGTGGTGCATATGAAGTATACAGAGGCATAAAAGGTTTTGAGGAGCTACTAGAAAGTAAGTCAGTCTAAAAATCTAAGAGATAAAGTTAATAAACAGACATCAACATGAAAATTGTTGTTGCAAAAAGGCAATAGGACATAGCAGAAGAGTTCTGGGATTAGAAGGACCTGGGTTTAATTCTGGCTTTGCCATTTGGGAAAACATTCCGAAGTTCATTTATTTCTTCAGCTCTTGAAGGAGATATTGATATCTGCTGTTATAATATGAGTTTTCTGAGGATTAAGTAAGACAATACCTGTTAAAATGTTTTATTAATACTGAAGCACTACACAAATTAAAAGTGTTAGATCATTTTTATTATTACTGTGGTTGTTGTTATCTAGATGATGGCAGATGAAAGACTTGAGTCAAATATGAAGAGCTTGGAATTTTTAAAAATTAATTTATTGGAAGAAGACACTAATGTAAGAATTAGAATTGAAATGAAGAGATTTGAAGATGGGGTAAGTGTTGGTCAGAAAGTTGTATTTGTGAGCAAGCAGCAGGCATATCCTTTCTGCCAGGGGGTAGAAAAACGGGATCAGACATTCATTTGAGAAGATGTCATGGTCTATAATATTTTCAGGAAAAAGCCTAATTTGCATTAGAATCTGCAACTAGAGACAAAAGGAGAGTCAAGACACAATAAGTATGCATATGTATTCTTTTACATAAATTGTAAACTTGATGTATTAAAATACTACGGATAAATATTATTATTATTCCCATTTTACACATGAGAAAACTGAAAGGCAAAAATATTAAATAATGGGCCCCAATTTGTCACCCCAAGCAATATGTGGTAGTTCCCTAATTCCAGTCTAGTTTGTTGTTGTTGTTGTTTAAATCTCTTTTAAGCCTGTACCCTTTCCAATACTCCTCTGGAGTTTTGTATTTAAGATAAGGTTTGGTTTACGGGGCTTTCACAGGGTAGAGATGAGGTTCACAAATGTCTCTGATTTTTTTTTTTTTTTTAAGTTCTTAGCCTTCAGGTTTGTGTTTAATTTAATTCTGAATTTATCTCAACACATGAGACTTTCCTATGTTTAGGATATTCGGAAAATTTGCTGCAGACAGTCAGCATATAGCTCTCTCTCTTTCTTAAATGGTTTTTGATTGCATAATAAGAATAGGCCATTGAGTCCTGCTGGGGGCTATGGAAGTAGGAGTTGAGGAAGTAGGAGTAGCAGCAGGGTTTCTCTTTTCTATCTGTATATTGGACAATAGTGTTTTTAAGTATGTATCTGACAAGACTATTTTGAGATTTCTAATCAAACTACCCCTGAGCTAAGAAAAAAAAGTCAGTTAAAGTTGGGGAAATTTTTAACATCTGTAAAAGGATCTGAGGAGGCAAATGCAAGTAATTTTCCCTTCAATATTCAGATAACTTTGTAGACTGAAATAAGAAAGTTGAATGAAACACAATCTGAGGTAATAGCATAATATATACTAAGTTGTATTATTTTAGTGGCCAAATGAGTCACATTGACAAGACAGATTTGGTAAGTCCTTATTCAAAACAATTAAATATAGGCTTCTACATATTATTTAAATTGTTTGGTAGTTATTATCAGAAATTGTTTTCCTGCAAAACTGACTGTTTTTGAATATCTGGGTAAATGGCTACGTAACCAAATATAATGACAGTATATAGTTTTACAAGTAGGCAAAAATGTTTTTAGGTCCACGTGGCACAAAACCTCTCTGGTATTTTCCCTCCTAAATTCATATTCAAGAGGGTATAAATTTCTAGAAGTATAGAGAAAATAATTCTTTTATCACTGTAGATGTCTCTAGCAAGTTATACTTAAAGGTATTAACTGACCCACCTACTGAGTACCGGTTAGTTCATAGTTCAGGATATAAACCTAATAAGGAACTGTAAAGGCTGAAGGAATTAAGGATGCTTTCAAATGCCACTACTCTTAAATTCTACAAATTCATTTGTGTTTAATAATGGGCTTTGATAATAATAATTCAAAATTATAAGATAAAATAGGTCACTTTTCATTGAACTGACTCATGTTTGTAGATATATATATATATATATATATAAAATTATTAATAGTACACTATGTTCCTTGAAAAATCATAGCAGTTCAGATGACTGAGGTCGCTGATTCTTAATCACTGTCATGGTTATGGTTACAGTTTGCACTAAAATCTCTAATGAAAGTAGAGCCCTGGTATTAAAAAGAGGGGGAAGGCAGGCAGATAGGAGTTCTTTTTTCATGCTGGGTAATCTACAGAAACTATATTTTCTTTCTCTTGCTTTCAACTACTGCTAATAGTAGATGTGAGCTTTAATTTCTCTTTTTTCTCTTCTACTATTACCCTTTTCAAAAGTAGGTAAAGTTGAAATGAGGAGGGTATAAGTGCCTCCCTTTCTCATTTATAACATACAGTAATTTCCTTGACATACCTACATATGCACAACTACATATTACTTGCCAGAATCTCAAAAGGGAGAGAAACAATACAAAACAAAATATACTTTTAACTCTCAGAAATATGATAAAACACATTTTATAATACACAAGAAAAGACCACTGTATAAATTTGAAATATGGCACGTTGTCTTTATTCTTCTGCAGTATCAAAACTGAGTTTTATAGTTGTTCAGATAGAAATGATAAAGATAATAATTTACCCTGGCAGATTGTGTGTTTCCACCTCCCCACCATCTAAGTACCTCTGTATCCCACCTTCACCTGTATTTTACAACATGCAGCAGCATTGTAATAATGTCCTTAGCCTTATTACCCCTCTACTCCTCTGAGTAGACAGGCAGCATTTTAACTCGTGGAAATGGTGCCTTATTCCCCAATAGAAGTTGCCTTTCTGTTGTATCTTTTCGATGTTGCATATGACTTCACAGAACTGCCTACTACATATCCAAAGAGAAAATGTGTGAGTAATTTCATTGTGGAATATCACCAGGTTCAGAGTTAGTGTCATGAAGATGGGGGAGGGAGGCAAGCTTTATTTACATTTGTACTGCCATTTTATTATTATAATTTAAGTTCTGGGGTACATGTGCAGAATGTGCAAGTTTGTTACATAGATATACACGTGCCATGGTGGTTTACTGCACCCATCAACCCATCATCTAAATGAGGTATTTCTCCTAATGCTATCCCTCCTCTGTCCCCCGACCCCCAACAAGACGAGGTGTGTGATGTTCCCCTCCCTGTGTCCATGTGCCACTATTATATGACATAGAATCTGTAACTCCTTTTCTTATTTAATGCCTCTTCCCCCAACCTATTAAAAATGTACGTCTAAAACGGTATAGGTCGCCGTGTTTAAAAAAGATGTAATTACAAATAAAATTTAATTTTGAAATTTTATAATTGTACCTGAATACGAATTGATAATACGGGGGTAACTAGTTGCTACTAAACAAACAAACAACAAAAAGCTAATTAAATAATGAACAAATAAATTAATAAATGAAAGCACCGATCTTTAACCTAATACCCTTCCATTTTATAGTTTCATTTACCAATGTAAACTGCTATTGATCACACACAGACTTAGTATCTGCTTAAGGTCATATCTTCATGCAAAGTGGAAAGCAGCTGGCTTTTCATACCCATAAGTTCTGCATCTGCGTATTCAACCAACTACAGATAGATAATGTTTGGGGAAAAAAAATTAAAATAACAATGAATCAATAAGAATTATACAAATTTTAAAAAGATAGTATAGCAACTATTTACATAGCATATAGGTTTTATAAGTAATCTCGAGATGATTTCAAGTATATGAAAGGGTATGCATAACTTATTAATATATGTAAATATTATGCCATTTTATATGAAAGACTTGAGCATTCTTGGACTTTGGTATCTGTGAGCGGTCCTAGAACCAATCCCCTGTGGATACTAAGGGATGGCTGTGTATATATTTAGTCAAATATATTGAATATTTTATATTAAGATTAATTACTAATTAAATTTAATATTAAAGCCAATATTAATTTTAATCATTTTATATTTTATTTTAATAACTATAAACAATCTAGATATTCAAATGGAAAATACCTCTTTCACATAATGCTTCTTAAAGGGTATTTTAGGTTAGTGAATATTAAAAATGACTTATAGAAGACAGTTTGAATGAAGCATAAAAGCCTTTATGGAATTTAACATTGAAACTTTATCTCTCCTGCCTCATTACAACAATAAAACAGGATACAATTCTTTACCTTAAATTCCAATTTTTCATTACATTCCATTACAACAACAGAAAAGATACAATTTTTTACCTTAAATTCCAATTTTTCACTTTATGCACAGCCACTATTGATTCTTCCCAACACATTCAGTGAAAATAAGATTATATTAAACATTATTGAGCTTAATTGACCCTTCTCAGTGCACATAGAAAGCTAGAGGATTTAATTATCACTAATACTGTGGACTGCAGAATAAGGGAAGCAAGCTAATATACCTGTTGTTGTTTGCCAGGTGCTCATACCTGTTTTTTAGTCTCCTAAAACCACTTTGGGAAGTACTTGTTATTTTACACAAAAGACTAAAACACATGAGCTTTAAAAAGAGTATATGATTTGCCTAAATTCACAAAGTCATTAAGTAACAAATCTATTACCAAATCTATGTCTGCCTGGCTTTAAAGCCTAACTCCTTGTATAACATTCCTTATTCCAAATACAGTTAATTATGTACTTTCTTGAAATATTATTTAATTTTCTTGTACATGTTGGCCTCTCAACTGGGTTGTAAGATCTTCAATGATATGGAGCCTGGGCCTCTAAAAATAAATAAACTTTGAGGTATAGGATTTGAACTTCAATTCTATTGGTTACGGCCAAATAGGAAATCACTCTGAACCTCATTTTACTGATACCTAAAATGGGATTATGATATCACCCTGATGAATTTGTGAATATTAGTGAATATGAATATGTAACTTTATATTTAACATATATTTAATGCCAATATGAGCCAATTTCTTTCTAATTTCTTAATTTTTATTTTATTTTATTTTTATCATATTCGTCTATTTATTTTTGAGACAGTGTCTCGCTCTGTCACCCAGGCTGGAGTGCAGTGGTGTGATCTCGACTCACTGCAACCTTCCCTTCCATGGGTAGCTAGGGATGTAAACTAGTACAGCCACTATGGAAAACAGTGTGGAGATTCCTTAAAGAACTAAAAGAACTGCTATTTGATCCAGCAATCCCACTACTGGATATATATATATATATCCAGCTTCTACTCTATTTCCATTAGTTGAATTACTTTAATTTTTAAGCTCTCCAAAATTAGTGAGAACATGTGAAGTTTGTCTTTCTGTGCCTGTCTTATTTCATTTAACATAATGACATCCAGTTCCATCCATGTTGTGGCAAGTGACAAGATCTCATTCTTTTTTATGGCTGATGAGTACTTTATTGTGTATATGTACCACATTTTCTGTATCCATTCATCTGTTGATGGACACTTAGGTTGTTTCCGAATCTCGGCTATTGTGAATAGTGCTGCAAAAAAACAGGAAGTGAAGGTATCTCTTCAATATACTGATTTCCTTTTTTTTTTATTAAATACCTAGGATCAGAATTGTTGGATTGTATGGTAGCTCTATTTTTAGTTTTCTGAGGAAGCTGCGAACTGTTCTTAGTAGTTGTTGTATTAATTTACATTCCCACCAACATTGTATGTGGGTTCCCTTTTCTCTTCATCCTCACCAGCATTTGTTATTGCCTGACTTCTGAATAAAAGCCATTTTAACTGGGGTGAGATAATATTTCATTGTGATTTTGGTTTGCATTTCTCTGATGATCAATGATGTTGAGCACATTTTCATATACCTGTTTGCCATTGTATGTATTATTTTGTGAAATGTCTATTCAGATCTTTGCCCATTTTTTTAATTGAATGATTAGATTTTTTCCCTATAGTAAACACTTTTTATTAGGCCTTCCAAGATTCTTTCTCAGCAACTACACTTATTAAAAGATTTTTAATAACCAGCATATTAATTTTTATGTTCTATTTCATGTAAAGAAGATATGGGAAAAAGAAATCTATTATAATCCTTGTGGAAGCATACAGACCAGATGCCAGGATTAAACTTGGGGAGATTTTTGAGGTTAAAGTGTTTTACTTCTCTGAGAAAAAGCCTTAAATGACAGAATGAGGCAGAATGAAAATTGGGTTAGTGTCTAAAGATGACTTTCATTTGGCCTGGTTATTCAGGAACTGCTATATTGCTTTAAGGAATTCTCAAACAAATAGGTTTGTAGTATGACACAAATTCTGACCAAACCCGGGAGAAGAAAGAAGATAATACATATCTGCCAATATTCCCCTTTATGACATATCCCCCTTTAGGTTTTGCTTTGCCTCACTATCCCTGAGTGGAATCAGTCTCTTTGAATTCCACTGGCAATTAGTTTATACACTTCTAGGGTACAACTTGCACCATTTCATATTGTGGCAGAGTTGATCATGCACAATTTGTCTTCTATCTCACAGTAGCTTGCAAACTCCTCAAGGAAAGAATCTGAGCTTTACTTTTTTGTTGCTCCTAAATGCCAATAATAGACACTACCGTTTGGGTTTCAAAGTTTGTTAATAACAGCAACTACATTTGCTCTCTTTAAATGTTCATGAGATATTATGAATATAAATTATCTGTTGGTAGGAAAAATAAAAAGAAAGGAATGAAGAAAGGAAGGATAAAAGGAAATAAGAGAGAAATAAATTACTCCTAGTTAATTTTGAGACAGGAAGGCTTTGATGTGAGGAGTTTAGCTAAGCACGGAGTTTTCTTCCTCATATTTTCAAATTTTTGATTTATTTTAAGTCCACTGAAGGTACAAACACCAAGTACTCAGACACCAAATAACAGCTTTCATCAACAAGGTGACAGCTTGCTCCTGATGTTTAGGCAATTAAAAGATCTATCTGTGAGGTGCTGCTTTTGCCAACATGAAAGTCTTCTGCCTGGGTGACTCTGCTGCAGGATCCAACCCTCTGACATGTGTCCTATTGATCTCCTAAGAGAGCAGCAATTAATTCCAGGTGTCTCTTTGGGCAAAGGCGTGTTGCTGGCTCGTTTGTGAAATTGCATGTTTTCTACCAAGTCTCCTTGCTTCTCCACAGTCAAAGGCAGTGCATTCACTTTCTAATGATGAGTGTGCTATGAATCCAAGTGTTCTCTACCAGATATTTGCTGCAACTCTCCAGTGTCTCTCAGGGCCTACCTGAGTGACCTTGGAAAGTTTTTCAGTCTCAATTTTCTCTCTTTTAAATGTAAATAATACTTTGCTCCTTATTGCCTCACCAGGATACTAGTGAGGGGAAGGGGGATTTAAGATAAAATACTGCAAAAGTCATTAAGGTAGATGTAAGATCCTAGAACAATGTACTGAAGACAGGTAGGCTCCCCCAGGGATACTTTGTCACGTTAATGTCAAATCCTCAATAATGAAGCATGTACAGAAACAATTATTTTGACTAAATTGTTTGAAAGGGAGACAAGAATAAAGTACTTTGGAGATAAAAAAAAAAAGTAACAAAAAATAAATAAATCAGAATATTTGCAGTATTTTTTTCCCTCTCAAGATTAAAGAAAAAGCAAGAATTTTGTATATTTTTAATATGGGCTTTAGCAAAGCACAAGGAAATAAAGAGAAACTCAGAAAAATAGAAAAAACATTCCTAGGTTCATTCTAGGGTTGCTTTTACCTTCTTTGTTTTCACACCATAATTTTTATATAGTAATTAATACCAAGAGAAATTATTGGGCTTTGAATGAAAAAGCAAAGGAAGAAAATATTCCTCAGTTGTAAGATAGCTTTGATGACAAGATGTACATTTCAAATTATATGCCTTCCCTGGTACATTTTCCACTTATTATCTGAAAATTCCGTTACAGCACTGCTTATTCCATCTGAATCCAAAGAAATAATGTATTTTAAATACAGTTTTTTAAAGTAATAAGAATTCTCAAGGAATTTGAAGCTATCTGAATGTATTAATAATTTTCACATGTAGGATCAAAAGGCTTTGATTCTCATTAAATGCTTGGGAAATTGCCTAAACCACTCAATTTACCTCAATATTTAGCTGTTCCTTTTTTAAGACTTATTGGTGGACAGATATGAGAGCAATATAGTTTCAATAAGAAGAAACACTTCTGAATTCTTGATTTCTAATCTATACATTATTTTAGTATAAGTAGCTATTTCATATTCATCTTCCATAATTTGCTTCATTTCGCATTTTTTATTGTGGTGATTTTGACTTTGGAAAAGATTTACTACAAAAATGGGAGTTTATCACTGGGCTTAATGAGATTTCTTAGGGTAACTTTGATTTTTCTACTGGTGACTTATAGGAAAATTAGGTACCTGCAAAGGCAGCAATCTCTTCCCATATGTCAAGGCAAGTATCTGTATGGTGGTGCCAAAGGAAAAAAAAATAGATCTCCAATTTAAAAAAAAAAAAACTTTAATTAAAAATCAAGAGTTTTGAAGGAAATTTTTGCAACCAATTTAACAAGCAATGAATTAATAGTAAAGATGTTCAGAAAATATTTTTTGACAGATGAGTTACAACAGGCCAAAGATGGGAAACTCAAACTAAGGACATGGTTAGTCTTGATTCAACTATTTTAAGTGTATTTTCAGAGGAAAGATAAATTCATGTATTCTACTCTTCTAGACAAAGTTGCTGTGTTCTGAGGTTTCATAATTTCATTATTCTGGGCCTGACTAAATGATCTGTTTTCTGTGCTCTCAGATATCAAAATTTTGCTAATGCCAAGAGCTAAAAGGCTGAAACTTCATCTCTTACTAACTTTCACATTTCAATTTATTCTTTAAAGGAAAATGACACATCTTTTTTAGTCTCAGGCTACATCAAAACTAACGACTTCCCACCTCTGAGTGGGGTGAGATCCATCTCAGGAGGCAAGTGATATGACAGAAGAAAAGGTGAGACCTCCAGCATGAATTTTAACGCAATCTCTGGTATAGAGGATACCAATGGCATAAACATATTGAAATGTCCCTGAATTTAAGTTGAGAAATAAGGCAACAAAAAGATGTTCTTAAAATCAACACTTCCTTTGAGTAACAATAAATAGGATATTAATTTCTGTTATTGCATAGAGTTAAAATGGTAGGTATGTATTTTAATTAAAAAAATCTTTCTTGGGAAATAGTGAGGAATGGGGCAGTAGAATAAGTATGGCATTAATTAAGTTAACTCTCATTGGTGTGTTATTATATGTTTTATTCTTCATTTATTTAGCAATTATCTGTCAAATGTTTCCTGTAAGTATAATAATAGCTAATATTAATTGTATGCTTACTATGGTCCAGACATTGTAATAAACATATGTACAAACTGACATATTCAGTCTTCTTAACAATCTATGAGATTGGTACATTTTTAACGCCATTTTTTCAGATGAGAACACTGAGGCAGATGGAAATAACTGGTTTTAAATTACATGTGTAGTGAATGGTGGAGCTTCAATTCTCATCCAGGCAGTCTGGCTCTGAAGTCTGCTATACTTTTTGGTGTAGGGATAGATAGGGATATTTCCTCTGCTTTCAAAGAGTCTAAGCCCTAGAAAGGGATAAGTGGGGTTTAGAAATTCTCAAAGAATACTGAAGAAGAACAGGAAAAGGAAATGTGAAAAAGCAATGTTGCCTTCCCAAAGCTCATATTCTCACCAAGGGCAAGGAAGAACATTTGAACAAATACAGACATATAAATAATTAAACCTAATAAAGTGCTAGATAATGTGTTAGCATTCTGTAGCACTCAGTGGAGGCACATGGGAGAATGTAACCAGTCTAATTACAGGTGTCAAGAAGAGTAGAAAAGGTTGAAAGTAGGTGATCCCTAGGTGACTGAGAGGGTAAGGGTACATCAAAGGGAAAAAATCAAGAAAAGCGAGTGCTAAGAAGAAACAAACAAAAGTCTGATAGAGCATGAAATGGCCTGGTAGACTGAGAGCAGCATGAACAACTTTCTGGAGCATGGAGAGTGGGATGGACATCTATTCCAATGTAGAATTTCAACATAAGGAAAAAAGTATCACTAAGGTAAAGGAATAGGTGAAATACTGTTTACTTGTCCTGCGTGAAAATTCTCAGCCAAACACAAATTCTCTATAAAAGGAGGGAGGGACTTTTTTAAAACCTAAGTCTTCAGTAGTAGACTTCTATATACGTATATATTTGCACTATGGAGTCACTTCCGCCAATGCATAACTTATTCATTCAGCCTTTAGTCTTTCCAAACTACCGGAGTTCACTTATTATTTTCAAGGCAGTAGGCTAGGAACCTTAAAAGATATGAAGGTTAATCGTGAGTCACATGTCTCCTCTGGACACATGAACTCTTGTAGGCACAGCTATGGCATTTTGGCTAATATCCATTCTAATAGGTTGGTGCCCATGCGAAACTGGTTGTTAAATATTTTGAATATGAGTCATGTTTATATAGAAGTTGGCTTATACAGGAATGTGCTGAAGCCTACTCGGACAATGTCATAGTGGATTTTCAAGAATTATGTGAATCATTAGTTGTTAAACACAACTGGTATTAAAAGTTATATAGTATAAACTTAAAATTAAGTAAGTTATATAAAAAGAAAGAAAAGAATCACAACTAATTATTTTTTCTACATTTTTATTATCTACAGTCTTGAAGTTATTGTTGATTGTATCTGTATTATGGAAATGCTATATAATCATATGCCACTTGCTATGCATCTTCTCCCAAATTCATATTCAGTGATGTCAGTTTGATATCTTAAAATTACCATAGTAGGAAGATTTATGTCATGGAAATTGGAAAATCTGTATATTAGGTCTGATTATTAAACATTTATCAGCATACCTCTGCTCATTCATAAAATAGCAATATGAGTTGTATTATCATGTGTCCTTCCCAGCCTCAATTGGAATTTATCAGTACCCCAACCCACCATCACAAATTAGAAGCTCAAGCTCTAATCTCCCTGTTGGTAATATAAGCAAGTCTAGGATAAACCCTGTTATTCAGCATACCATGTAATCAGAGTTTTCTGGAACAATGGTTCTCAACCCTGGATATGCGTTGGAATCATCTAAAGGGTTTAAAAAACAATAAAATTCCAATGCCTGGGCCTATCCCAGACAATTTGAATCAGATAACCTGCCAGTGAAAACTGGGCATCCATTATCTATCTATCTATCATCTATCTATCTATCTATCTATCTATCTATCTATCTATCTATCTATCATCTATCATCTATCTATCTATCTATCTATCATCTATCTATCTATCATCTATTATCTATCTATCTATCTATCATCTATCTATCTATCTATCTATCTATCTATCTATCTATCTATCTATCTATATTTTTTTGAGACAGAGTCTCACTCTTCACCCAGGCTGGAGTGCAGTGGCATGATCTCGGCTCACTGCAACCTCCCCCTCCCGGGTTCAAGTGATTCTCCTGCCTCAGCCTCCCGAGTAGCTGAGATTATAGGTGCCTGCCACCATGCCCAGCTAATTTTTGTATTTTTGAGGAAACAGGGACCAAAGACAATTCTTTTAGTACAGACAGGGTTTCACCATGTTGGCCAGACTGGTCTCGAACTCCTGACCTCAGGTGATCTACCTGACTCAGCCTCCCAAAATGTTGGGATTACAGGCATGAGCCACCACGCCGGCCTTGTATTTTTAAAATATGTGTATTTTCAAGATGATTGTAATTGTGCAACCGAGGCTGAGAAACTGCATAAGAACTCACAAGAAACCTGGGTGTTTCGTGAGTAAGTTATCTTCTGCTGCTAGGAGAAGATATATTCTACCTCCCACAAAGTAAGCATGGAGCAAAACAAGTGGCTATCAGAAACTGGTCCAGAGGTCATGCTTAAACAGCAGAGGTAAAACCCGGGTTTTCTGCTAACTATCCCATCACCCTCTTTTCCCTCAGCCAGGAATAATGCCCTTTCACAGCAGTTCTTTGTTCAATAAATGCCCGCTACCACCTCCCTAGGCTGTAGACTAAGGAAGGGCAACCAGGTCAGAATTGGTTTTGGTGCCTGTTTCCTCAAAGACTTGTTATCATCGTCTTTCTTTGCTTCTTTCCAGGGAATCTATTTCAAACCCTTGAAACATAAAAGAATCTAATTTTGTCCCATTCATCAGGACAATGGGTCCTCTACTCTGCTCCTTCCTTTTCTAAAGAAGGCTACTGTTAGTCATTCCAAGGCACTGTTCTTTTCTTCTTTTCTAAGGGGACAGTGTTTTCAGTAAATCTCAGGAAGCTTATGGTCTTTTTGTTCTTTGGAAGAAAAATAACAGAACTATTCTTCATGGAGAAAGTTACTTCACAAGGTAGAAAATATGAAAGAGATAAGTTTATCTGTTTTTGTCTCTCTGTACCTTCAAATCACTATTCACAATTCCACACTAGTTTCTTTCTTATGCATAGGTATTAGATGTCACTGCTTAAAAAAAAATCTCTTTCTCCGTGGTGGACAAACTTTAAGATGACCCTCATGATCCCTACTTCCTGGAGTTTACATTTTCATATAATTCCATCCCCTTGAGTGTCAGTGGGACTGTGACTTGCTTTTAACAAATAGAATACAGCAAAAATGATGGGATGTTCTTCCTGCATTTCCATTATGTTATATAAAACTCTGTCTTATTATCAGACTTGTTTCAGTCTCTCTCTCCTTGCAGACTTTAAAAAAGCAAGAAACTGAACGCTGCCAACAATCACCCAAGTGGGGAGGAAGATGCCTACCTACTTGAGCCTCTGGATGAGAATCAAACACTAGCTGACATGCCAATTGCAGGCTTTTCAGGTCCTTAACCGAAGATCCAGCTAAATAATGCCTATACTTCTGACCTGTGAGATAGCAAATGAATTTTGCTTTAAACTGCTAAGTTTGTAGTAAATCTTTATGCAGTATAGAAAACTAATATGGTCACCTTTCAAATAATTTTCCAATGCTTTATTGTGGCATTCAAAGCCCTTAATGGTTGGTTCTATTTTTTTTTTTTTTTTCCTAATTTCCTCTCTTGCCAGTGCAGTGACCCAATCACCTACAAAACATCCTGACTATATTTACATTTTCATTCTCTTGCTTCTGTTATTTTTTCTGTTTAGAATTTCCTTTCTTTCTCCCTGCCTTCCTCCCTGCTTCCCTCCCTCCCTCCCCCCTTTCCTTCCTTCCTTGCTTCCTTCCTTCTTCCTTCTTATTTTCCTAGTGAGCAACCGTTTACCCTTAGAAGTCAAATGTAATAACCACTTCTAGGCTATCTATAAAAGTACTTGCTACTCAATGCCCCTAAAGGTCAACTTGATGGATTGTTTTTTGTGGTCTCATAATATTTCCTGCATAGCTCTCCTATAGTACTTATCATGTTATTTCCGGGTTAATTTTTATATTTCTCCTGTTACAGTGTGAGTTCCCTGAGACTGGGCACTGTATATTATTTATCCGTAGATCCCCAGAACCTGGACTAGTGCTTTGACAAACATCTGGCATCCAATAAATGTTTGTTAAATTGAATCAAACTGAATTGATATTCCTAAAGGTAGAGAGTTTTAGTGTTTGGCACATCATAGGCATTTTAAAATGAGTATTCTGTGTATAATTGCTTACATTTTTTAACCACATTATCTATTCTGGCAAAGAATCATTAAAGGCTGTAGGCTGCTTTAATGAGATAGGGGCAATTCAGGCAACAAGAAATTACCTAATGGGTTTTGCTGATAACATTAAGGGCTAGCAATTCTACTTCGTAATTATATGATGCTTAGAGGAGGGTTGAATAAATACATAGAATCATAACATTGAGATGCAGGAGAAAACGATCCAACTAAGAATCTGATAGAAGAATGCATGTAATTATGTTTTTGAAAGAAAGTAATACATAGAGAATCAATCCAAAGAAACGAAAAGCTCACTTGCAGTAAGTAGCACGACTCAGCATTCTGCAATAGACTAGCTACCAAAGTACTTTGGGGTCAAGTAGATAACCCTTAGAATGACCTGGCAATGTAATAGTGTATGACAGATTCATTGCAGGAAGTGAAAGTAGAATGTATGGAAGAGGAGGTAATCACAGCAGTATATTAACACACGAGACGCGATTCTCAAAATCATAAAAACTAAAGGCTAAAATCTTTGAACTGCAGGTGTTGATCTCTCCCAGGTTTAAGAAGTTTTTCATGGAAACAAAAAGAATGGTGTGATCAGTACATGACTTGAATATCTGGACCAATCCTAAATTAAGAATTGTAAATAATGAACAACGTGAGATACGGCAAGAACCTCCCAGAATATTGCTCTCCATTCTCTAAATTTTCAGTCATATATTTCCCCAGAATTTGTTGGAAGCCCAGTAGCTCCAATTAACCACTATAACCTTTGCAGAAGTGGAAAACTAAAATAATTGCTACTCTTCTAGAGGAGATCTTTGTCTCTGCTTTAATTCTGGAATAAATATAGAGACTCCTATCGACGTGAAGCTTCAGTCTAAACATGCACTTTTGAGCCCTGTAACTTGCTAGATGTATCATCATTGGCAAGCTTTAAAGTTCTCTAAACTTCAGCCTCCTCATATGAAGAAACAATAATGACAACTTGTACTATGGCTACTAATAGAAACCTAATATCTTATTTTGGATATCAAATAAGCCTAACACATTCTGGTATACAGTAAATACTTCAATATATTTGTTCATTCTCTCTTTTTTATATATTAGATTTTTGAGAGTAATTGCATTATGATTTGGATTTACTATTAAAAATTCAAGGTTTATAAAGAGCCTGGCCTCAAATGTTCAGGGTGACCTTGCTCCCACATTTTCTACGAAGCCTAAGGGTTGACCCATCTTCTCTTCTATCTCTGCTCCTATCTATCTTTCGAGACTGTTGGAATGAATCCTGGAAACATACTCTTCTTTCCCTAAATTTTTTTTGACAGCTTTGAGGATGTTTGTAAGACTTTAACTGGGTTGCAATGTGGTCAACTTGTAGCTCTGATAACCAGAAACTAAGTTGAAACAAGAAATTCTTTAGGTTATATTGTTCTTTCTTCCCTGGTCTGTATCTTTCTACTAAACTTGTGATATTTTGTAGAAAACAGACTACATCAGGAACAACAAAGAATCACCAAATGCTGCAGAATTGATACTGAGAGTACAATTCTCATTTGAACTAGTGACCCAGAAGTGGCAATTGTTTGTGTGCCAGGAACTCTTTGTTTAACATCAAAGCATAACAAGCTAACACCAGAAGTGTGCTGTCTTCTGCTTTTTTAAAAAAAAAAAAAACAAAAAACTTCTCAAGGAAAAGAGATACAGAAGATAACTGTCAGTTTAATTCTAGTTCTTATTAAAACACACACACACACACACACACACACACAAAGAATGTTAAGTTGAATTATTTTCCTAAATAATTATTTTGGAACAGCAAAATGATGATGACATGTTTATTATTTCCTCATTCAAAATGGTAAATTATAACATAATTCATTAATTTAACTGTCTCTGAATTGTTTTAGTTAAGGTATAAAATTCTTAAAACTTAAAAAATTCAACAACTTCAACTATACTATCATGTTTAATCAGTTTTTTGGTTTTATAATATTTTACTTTAGACAAATTTCAAATTAAAATTAATGAATAATACCTTAATGAGATTTAATGATTCTTAGAGATGAGGTTTCTGGCACATTCCAGAGTAAAAAAAGAAAACTATAAGATTTATCTCAGTCTTGGCAACATGAAAATTACAGAAAGAAATTTTAGTTCAGATTAAGAAGACTTTTGTTCTTTTGTCTCCACCATTATTATCTCTGTGGTTTTAGTCAAACCACTTAACATTCTGTAAAATTGAGATGTTATTTTTCAGCCCTGTCTACCTCTCATGATTTTTGTAAATATCACATATACAAAGACACTTTAAATTGTAATATGTATAACATTTAAATGATTGTTTTTATGCTGGTTGCTAAATATAGGCTCAAATTTCCTTTGTTATAATGTATTTCAACCATTCAATTTTTATTTTATAAATTGAAATCCAACTAGATACCTGCAGAGCACAATGGAAACTATGCAAGTATGTAAGGCAATCGACTTGGTAAAGTGTTGAGGGATCATTGCTGGAAACTACTCTTAAACCATTTCATGTAGCCACAGCCACAAATCTTGGACCACAGACATTGATCAAGCCAGAGAATGGGGTTGTGATTAGAATGGCATACCTAAGGAACTGATGGGAAATTAATTTTGGAGCAAAGATTTCCTATCTAATAATACAAGGAGAAAAGTTCATTTGAAGTGGTGCAGTCAATTGTTGTTTATCAGAAATTTGGGTTATAGATTCATGTAAGAATTAACTTGTTATAAGTTGGTTGGACCTGCCTCACACATTCTGTTCAACACAAAAATTCAAGATAGGCAGTATTTCTTTTACTTATCAGCATAGGGGTACGGGGGACTTATAATAGGATTCCAGTTTTATAAATGGTATAATTTTGAAGTTATTAAGTAATGTGTGTTCTTGTCTTTTCTGCTTTTATCTCCTTCCTCTTTTCTACAACTGTTGAGTCCATAAAAATGAAAATTCCAGTTCACTAATTCTCTCTCTAGCTACAGATATTCTAGTCTGCAGCCTTACTATTCCATTGAGCTTTTAAGTTACTCTCTTTTACATTTTAAAACTCCATTTGGTTAGTTCGCAAATCTGTGCAACAAAACTTTATAGTTGTTCGTTTTCTTCCTGTATTTTCAAGTTTGTCTTTTATTTCTCTAAATAGTAGTAAGCATAGATTTTTATAAAATACATATTTTTAGTGTCTGCTCTCTCATTCTGTTGCCTTTTTTGGGAGGTGATATTCTCACTTGTGGTGACTGGTTTTCTTGGTGCCAAAATTTTTAACTATTAGCTATTAAATTTTATTAGAAAATTATTTAGGGAAATTATTTTTGGCCTAATATTATGGTAGGTTTCCCTGGAAGGGATTAATGTTGCTTTTACCAGATATTTTGGAGCACATCTAACTAAAGGACATATTAATTTAAATTGACACTTTGAGGTTTTCTGGAGCACACAGATGGTATAAAATTGAGTTGGAAACCCATGTAAGGGATGGCTTTCAGTGGCAGGTCTTTTCCCCTCTGCTCTCCTCAACAATAAAGCATTATATATCTCAATTTATTATTTACAATAATAAGTAAAAATGACAAACAGGTTTAGGAACAAACACAATTGACTCATGGTAAATATTCAGCTGGGCATTAGTCATTAAGATTTACAGAGTTTATGGAGCAAGTTGCTTCGTCTAGCAAGTCTGGTGAGTTTAGGTAACATAATTTTTCCTACCTGTCAGTTTGGCTGGACTCCAGGGGAATTAAGGTGAAATTACATGACCTAAGAATAAACAGGTTGGTTGGGAAACAAATCATGAAATATCTGAATTGTTTTTAGGATTTATGGATACTTTTGAGTTGGTTGTGGAAAATCATTAACATTTGTGTAGTTTTTGCTTTAGCGTGGAATAAAATGAGAGCTCTTCCTAAAACTAGTTCACCAACAATGAATAGAAATGCTTTAATTTTAATTATTTATGGAAATGTGGAGATAAAATTATCAGAGTTCTATTACAGTAGGTCGGATGAGAAAGAAAGCTTTTCAAATAAGGTAATGTTCCTGAGAGTAAATAGGAGGGGCTGCTGAACGTCATTGTAGGGTTTCCATAAAAGGCACTTAGCCAATGATAGTATCTAGGAGAGAGAAGAGTCAGAGATAAACCATAGCCTTAATCATGGGACATCACACCACCCCAAACACTGTGTTACCAACTCATTAAGATTAAAGGCAACTATAAGGAACTAAGTGATAACAAATTAATCATCTTTTAAAGGAATGAATGAATTCTAAAAGTCTAGGACTGGAAAATATCAAGAAAGAATCTATTTTCTTGTTTTCCAATGTCAGTTCACATGAACTTGGGAAAAACCCTTCAGATGGATAGATGATAGATAAAATGAGAGAGAGAGAGATTTATTTCAGCATGAGACAGTCTTTCCTATTTGATGTTTATTTCTTTTACTTAATTAGTAATTTGTTAACAATACTATATATTTACATTGTAAAAGACATGGTAGGGGCTATATGTTAAAATGTCTGGTCAAAAGTAAATAAACTTCCTTAATTGCATTTATAATTATTATTATGACTACTTCCACTTCCACTCTCTCTGGGAAGGTAAGACTTCTTAACAGGTTAAAAAAGGAGGAAAAAAAGACCCATAAAATTTCTCCCTGCTTAGTAAAACAGCTGCTGCTCCTGACTGCTTCAGTTTATGGTTGAATAAAAATTAAATACATGATACGCTGAAGAAAATTTTTCAATTACATAAAATGAATAAACCATGATAACAGAATGAGCTACCACTAACTTATCATACATTACATTCACAAAATAATTTATATTATTTTATTTTCTTCAATCTTTATTTTAAGACAGAGCCTATAACTGTGCAATGTAAGTGGAACATTTTTATATATTAATTATTAATTATGTGACAATCAACCTAGTCATTTAAGTGGCAATGCAAATTTATCCTTAATATGACTGGAAGTACAGATTGACTATACACCCTCTGTGCCTTTGTTTTCTCTTTTGAATTTAACTACCATATGCCTTGTGACAACCAGGAAAAGTGAAATAATTAACCTTACTAGGTTTAAATAATCAGACATATTTAATATTTGCACATTATATGCAATCATATAGTTTGTTTTGGTCTTGTAATTGTAAGTGTTCTTTTTATGTTCTACAACTCTAAGCTAACTATGTCACATTCCTAAAATTGATACATGGATTATTTTCTTTTTTAAAATTTTTATTTCAAAATTAGGAAACAGGTGGTGTTTGATTGCATGGAAAAGTTCACTAGTGGTCATCTGAGATTTTGGTGCACCCATCACCTGAGCAGTTTACTCTGTACCCAATGTGTAGTCTTTTATCATTCACCCACCCAACCCTTACCCTCAAGTCCCCAAAGTCCGTTATATTATTGTTATGCCTTTGCATTCTCATAGCTTAGCTCCTGCTTATAAGTGAGAACATATGATGTTTGGTTTGCCATTCCTGAGTTACTTCACTTCTTAGAATAATGGTCTCCAACTCCATCCAGTTTGCTGCAAATGCCATTATTTTGTTCCTTTTTATGGCTGAGTAGTATTCCATGATGCGTGTGTGTATGTGTGTGTGTGTGTGTGAACATATGTGTGTGTGTGTGTGTGTATATATATATATATATATATGTAAAACTTTTTTTATCTACTCATTGGTTGATGGGCATTTAGGCTGATTTTTTATTTTTGCAATTGTGAATTGTGCTGCTATAAACATGCATGTGCAATTCTGGTTTTCATATAATGACTTCTTTTCCTCTGGGTAGATACCCAGTAGTAGGATTGCTGAATCAAATGGTAGTTCTACCTTTAGTTCTATAAGGAATCTTCATAATGTTTTTCATAGTGGTTGTACAAGTTTACATTCCCACCAGTAGTGTCAAAGTGCTCCCTTTTCACCACATCCATGCCAACATCTATTATTTTTTGATTTTGGTCATTCTTGCAGGAGTAAAGTAGCATCACATTGTGGTTCTGATTTGCATTTCCCTGATCATTAGTGATGTTGCACATTTTTTCATATGTTTGTTGGCCATTTGTATATCTCCTTTTGAGAATTGTCTATTCATGACCTTAGCATAATTTTTGATGGGATTATTTGTTTTTACTTGCTGATTTGTTTGAGTTCCTTATAGATTCTGTATATTAGTTCTATGTCGGAAGCACAGTTTGTGAATATTTTCTCCCACTCTGTGGGTTGTCTGTTTACTTTGCTGATTATTTCTTTTGCTGTACAGAAGCATTTTAGTTTAATTAAATCTCATCTATTTATCTTTGATTTTGTTTCATTTGCATTTGGGTTCTTTGTCATAAACTCTTTGCCTAAGCCAATGTCTAGAAGAGTTTTTCCAATGTTATCTTCTAGAATTTTTATGGTTTTAGGTCTTAAATTTAAGTTTTTGATCCATCTTGAGTAGATTTTTGCATAAGGTGAGAGATGAGGATCCAGCTGCATTCTTCTACATGTGGCTTGCCAATTATCTCAGCACCATTTGTTGAATGGGACATCCTTTCCCCACTTTATGTTTTTGTATGCCTTGTTAAAGATCAGTTGGCTATAAGTATTTGGATTTATTTCTGGGTTCTCTGTTCTGTTCCATTGGTTTACATGCCTATTTTTATGCCAGTACTATGCCGTTTTGGTAAATATAGGCTTGTCCTATAGTTTGAAGTGGGGTAACATGATGCCTCCATATTTGTTCTTTTGGCTTAGTCTTCCTTTGGCTATGAGGGCTCTTTTTTGTTCCATATGAATTTTAAGATTGTTTTTCCTACTGCGAATAATGATGACCGTATTTTGATGGGAAATGCATTGAATTTGTAGAATGCTGTGGGCAGTATGGTTATTTTCACACTATTGATTCTACCCATCCATGAGCATGGGATGTGTTTCCATTTGTTTGTGTCATGATTTCTTTCAGTGGTGTTTTTTAGTTTTCCTTGTAGATATCTTTCACCTCTTGGTTAGGTATATTCCTTTTTAAAAAAAATTTATACTTGAAGTTCTTGGTTACATGTGCAGAACGTGCAGTTTTGTTACGTAGGTATACACGTGCCATGGTGCTTTGCTGCACCCATCAACTCATCATCTACATTAGGTATTTCTCCTAATGCTATCCCTCCCCTAGCTCCCCACCCCCTGACAGGCCCTGGTATATGTTTTTCCCCTCCCTGTGTCCATGTGTTCTCATTGCTCAACTCCCACTTATGAGTGAGAACATGTGGTGTTTGGTTTTCTGTTCTTGTGCTAGTTTGCTGAGAATGATGGTTCCCAGCTTCATCCATGTCCCTGAAAGCTTGGGGGGCTTGTTAGGTATATTCCTAAGTATTTTGTTTTATTTTTTGCAGCTGTTGTAAAAAGGGTTGAGTTTTTAATTTGATTCTCAGCCTGGTTGCTGTTGGTGTATAGCAGTGCTACTGATTTGTGTACATTGATTTTGTTTTCTGAAACTTTACTGAATTTGTTTATCAGATCTAGGAGTTTTTTGGATAAGTAGGGTTTTCCAGGTATACGATTAATCACTGGCAAACAGCAGCAGTTTGACTTTCTCTTTGGATTTGGGTGCTTTTTATTTCTTTCTCTTGTCTGATTGCTCTGGCTAGGACTTCCCATACTATCTTGAATAGAAATGGTGAAAGTGGACATCCTTGTCTTGTTCCGATTCAGCTTTCAACTTTTCCCCATTTAGTATAATGCTGACTGTGGGTTTTTCATAGATGACTTTTATTACCTTGAGGTATGTCTCTTCTATGCTGATTTTGCTGAGGGTTTTAATCATAAAGGGATGCTGAATTTTGTCAAATGCTTTTCTGCAACTATTTGGATGATCATAAAATTTTTAATTCTCTTTATGTGGTATATCACATTTATTGACTTGCATGTATTAAACCGTCTCTGCATCCCTGGTATAAAACCCACTTGATCACGGTGAATTATCTTTTTGATATGCTGTTTGATTCAGTTAGCTAGTATTATGCTGAGGATTTTTGCATCTATGTTCATCAGGGATACTGGTCTGTAGTTTTCTTTTATTGTTATGTCCTTTTCTGGTTTTGGTATTACAGTGATAATGGCTTCATAGAATGATTTGGAGGGAATTCCATACTTCTCTATCTTTTGGAATAGTTTCAATAAGATTGACACCAATTCTTTGAAGGCCTGACAGAATTCAGCTGTGAATCCACTTGGTCCTGGACTTTTTTATTTGTTGGCAATTTTTAAATTTCTGTTTCAATCTTGCTGCTTGTTATTGGTCTATTCAAAGCTTCTATTTCTTCCTTAATCTTGAAAGGGTTGTATATGTCCAGGAATTTATCTATCTTCTCTAGATTTTCTAGTTTGTGTACATAAAGATGTTCATAAAAGCCTTCAATGATCTTTTGGATTTCTGTGGTATTGGTTGTAATATCTCCTGTTTTGTTTCTAACTGAGCTATTTGAATCTTCTCTCTTCCTTCCTTGGTTAATCTTGCTAATGGTCTATCAATATTGTTTATCTTTTCAAAAAACCAGCTTTTTGTTTCATTTATCTTTTGTATTGTTTTTCTTTTGTTTCAATTTCATTTAGTTATGCTTTGGTCTTTGTTATGTGTTTTCTTCTGCTGGGTTTGGGTTTGGTTTTTCTTGTTTCTCTAGTTCCTTGAGGCATTACCTTACATTGTCTATTTGTGCTCTTTTAGACTTTTTGATGTAGGCATTTAATGCTATGAACTTTCCTCTTAGCACCTCTTTGTCTCTATCCCAGAGGTTTGGATTGGTTGAGTCACTATTATTGTTGAGTTCAAAGAATTTTTTAATTTCCATCTTGATTTCATTGTTGATCCAAAGATCATTCAGAAGCAGATAATTTTTCATGTTTTTTATAGTTTGGAGGGTTCTTTGTGGAGTTAACTTCCTATTTTATTCCACTATGGACTGAGAGGGTACTTGATATAATTTTGATTTTCTTGTATTTATTGACACTTGTTTTGTGGCCTATCATGTGATCTCTCTTGGAAAGTGTTCCCTGTGCTGATCAAAAGAATGTATTTTCTGCAGTTGTTGGGTAGAATGTTTTGTAAATAGCTATTAAGCCCATTTGTTGTAGGGTATAGTTTAAGTCTGTTGTTTCTTTGTTGACTTTCTGTCTTGATGACATGTCTAGTGCTGTCAGTGGAGTACTGAAGACCCCACTATTATTGTGTTGCCATTTTTCTCATTATTTATGTCTGGTAATAGTTGTTTTATAAATTTGGGAGCTCCCATATTAGGTCCATATATATTTAGGATTGTGATATGTTCCTGTTGGACTTATGTTTTTATCATAATATAATGTCACTCTTTGTCTTTTTAAACTGTTGTTGTTTTAAAGTCTTTATTGTCTGATACAAGAATAGCTACTCCTGCTCACTTTTAGTTTTCATTTTGCATGGAATATCCTTTCCATCTCTTTACCTTAAGTTTATGTGAGTCCTTATGTGTTAGGTGAGTGTCTTGAAGACAGCAGATACTTGCTTGGTGAATGTTTATCCATTCTGCCATTTTGTATCTTTTAAGTGGGGTATTTAGTCCATTTACATTCAACATTACTATTGAGATGTGAGGTAATGTTTTATTCATTGTGCTACTTGTTGCCTGAATACCTTGATTTTGTTTCATTGTGTTATTGTTTTGTAGGTCCTGTGAGATTTATGTTTAAGGAAGTTTTATCTTGCTGTATATTTGAGGCTTTGTTTCAAGATTTAGGACTCCTTTTAGCATTTCTTGTAGTGCTGGCTTGGTAGTGGTAAATTCTCTCAGCATTTGTTTGTCTGAAAAAGACTTTATCTCCCCCTCATCTATAAAGCTTAGTTTTGCTGGATAAAAATTTTTTTGGCTGGCAATTATTTTGTTTGAGGAGGCTATAGATAGGACCCCAATCCCTTCTGGCTTGCATAGTTTCTGCTGAGAAATCTGTGATCATTCTCATACATTTTCCTTCATAGGTTACCTGATGCTTTTGCCAAATAGCTCTTAAGATTCTTTCCTTCCTCTTGACTATGTGCCTGGCTTATGATCTTTTTGCTATGAATCTCCCAGATGTTCTTTGAGCTTCTTGTATTTGGATGCCTAGACCTCTAGTGAGGCCAGGGAAGTTTGATTATTCCCTCAGATATGTTTTCCAAACTTTTTGATTTCTCTTGTTCCTCAGGAACACCAATTATTTTTTGGTTTGGCTATTTAACACAATCCCAAATTTCTTAGAGCCTTTGTTCTTTTTATCTTTTAATACTTTTTTATTTATCTTTGTTGGATTAGGTTAATTTGAAAGCCTTGTCTTTGAGCTCTGTGTTCTTTCTTCTGCTCATTTGATTCTTTTGTTGAAACTTTCCAGTGCATTTTGTGTTTCTCTAAGTGTGTCTTTCATTTCCAGAAGTTGTGATTGTTTTTCTTTATGATATCTATTTCTCTGGATTATTTTTAATCCACATCTTCTATTGTTGTTAAAATTTCTTTAAGTTGGTTTTGACCTTTCTCTGGTATCTCCTTGAGTAACTTAATAATCAACCTTTGAATTCTTTATCTGGCAATTTAGAGATTTCTTCTTGGTTTGGATCCACTGCTTTGGACCTAGTGTGATCTTTTGGAGGTGTTAGAGAACCTTGTTTTGTCATATTACCAGAATTACTTTTCTGGTTTCCTGTCATTTAAGTAAACTATTTCAGTGGAAAAATCTGGAACTCAAGAGCTGCTGTTTAGACTCTTTTGTTCCACGGGGTGGTCCCTTGATGTGGTGCACTCTCCCTTTCCCTAGGGATGGGGCTTCCTGTGAGCCAGACTGCAGTGATTGTTATTGCTCTTTTGGGTCTATCCACCCAGTGAGGCTACTGGGCTCTGGGATAATGCTGGGATGTGTCTGCAAAGAGTCCTGTGATGTGATCTGTCTTCAGGTCTCCCAGCCATGGATATCAGCACCTACTGTGGTGGACGTGGCAAAGGAGTGAAGTAGACTCTGTGAGAATCCTTGGTTGTAGATATGTTTAGTGTGCTGGCATTCTGGAATAGTGGTTATGCTAGCAGTGAAGTTGTCACATGGACAGATTCATGACAACTTGTTAGCCAGGATGTTGGAAGCAGTGGAACTAGCTGTTTCCCCCTTCCTTGGAGCATGGTTATTCTGTCATGAGCTGCTATATCTTGAGTTGGTTGGCCTTCTGCCAGGAGGTGGTGCTTTCAAGAGAGCACTAGCTGCAATAGTAGAAGCGGGATATAAGTTTGCCCTAAGTTGGCCAGGATAAGTTTTGGGTTTCTCAGGCAAGGGTGGTGTCATCAAACCTCCAAGAGTTTATGTCTTTTGTGAATGGCTACTGGGGTGGGGAGAGAAATGCCAACAGGTGGGGGAAGTGTTAGGTGGGTCTGAGCTCAGACTGTCCTTTGGCGGGATTTGCTGCAGCCACTGTTGGGGATGTGAGCATAGTTCTGGGGCCAACTGGGTTATGTTCCATAGGGTTTTGTGGTGTGTTTGTTGTCAAGGAAGTGGGGGAAAGCGGTAGTGATAGGCCTCACCTAGCTCCCACACAGTTGGTGAGGCCGGTCTAACTCTAGCCACGCATAGAGCTTATCTCCAGGCAGCTTGTGGCTTGGACTCCAACCTAGACCCAGGCTATATGTTTCTTCACGAAGAAAGCAAGCATGGCTTCCAGGCCATGCCCATTCCTCTCTTCCCACACTTTCTGGGGCTCCTGCTCTCCTTTCTGCAGCAGTTCCTCTTCGTCTCTCTATTCTGCCCGAAAGTTTACACCCAGTGAAAATTATTACAAAGTTCAGTTGGAAGCTCCTTTCACCTTGTGACCCCTCCCAAATTCTGACAGCAGCCTTCTCCAAGAGCCTGTCTGTGTAATATAGTCAGGGATGGCTTCCCTGAGCTCCAGCCGGAGAATGCGAGTGCCTAGAAGGCTCTTCCCACTGCTGCTTCTACCTTTTTATTTCACACTAAATTCATTTCAGCTCTAGATAGGGTTTAAGGTTAAATCCTTCTCTCATAATCTGGATTTTTGGGTTCCCCAGTGGAGAGGTGTGTTCAGAGGCAGGTTATCCCCCCTCACCCTTTGGGAACTCACAATTTTTTGCCTTTCTCATGGAATTTGCTGTGGCCTACCCTTCTTTCAAAGGATCTTTGAATCCTTTCAGTTTTCCTAGCATGGTCCTGTGGTGGTTCCCGGAACAAAAGTCCATAGTGTAAGTCTCCAGAAGCTGTTCTGTCCAGTCAAGAGGGAACTGCATATCAGCCTTCGTATTTGCCATCTTCCTTCTGCTACAAATGGATTATTTTCTTATGTCAGTAAATTCAGCCTAGCAATTGTACGCTCTAATTCTTTTAGTAAAAATCATTGATACTGTCTAATTTGTAATCTCAGTCTCAGAATTTTCTTTCCTAATGACTATTTTCCTTTTTGTTTCAACTCTACCTCTTAGGAGGGCCTCTGCATTTTTGAGTCATGGCCAGTCTCAAGAAAGGGGACATTGTGAAGCTTGTCATTTCTTGTTTCTTTTTCTTCCTGCTGTCAACCACTATTTATGTAAACATATTTTCTACTCCTGGTATTCGGTGCCATTGAAGAAGGGGACTTGTCTTCTTCCATTTGGTACAAAAAAACAAGTGCTATTTGCCTATCTGGCCTTTGAAGTTTTCTTGGGCAACATCCAGTTTGACTTCATCAGTTTGTAAGGACCTGCACAGGACAGACTCATCTCCCTTCATCCCCTGCCAGTACTCCTCCTCCATGTCACATCACCTTCTCAGGTTCAGTGCCCACATGTTGCTAAGTGAACATCAGGGCAAATTAAAGTTCCTTCTTCAACTATCTCCATGTTCCCTCTTGTATAGTCAAAGGATTCAACTGTGTGTTCCTGAGTGGGAAGTAGGTTAGAGAGCACATCTCGACTATCAAGAAGAGTAACCTGTTTCACTGAGTATTCTATGATACTCATCACAGATAGGTTGGGTACAACCCCATTTTTCAAGTTTAATGAAATGCTGCTTTTGTTGCTCTTATTGGAAGGCTGCAACAATTAAACGGCAGAGAATGTAAAGAAAGAAAAGCATTTTGATAACTTTTTGTTTTTTTAGACGGAGTTTCACTTATGTTCCCCAGGCTGGAGTGCAATGGTGCTATCCTGGCTCACCGCAACTTCTGCCTCCTAGGTTCAAGCATTTCTCCTGCCTCAGCCTTCCGAGTAGCTGGGATTACAGGGATGCGCCACCACGCCCAGCTAATTTTTTTTTTTTTTTTTTTTTAGTAGAGATGGAGTGTCTCCATGTTGATCAGGCTGGTCTCGAACTCCTGACCTCAGGTGATCCGCCCACCTCGGCCTCCCAAAGTGCTGGGATTACAGCTGTGAGCCACTGCGCCCAGGCACACGATGTTATAAATGCTTAAGGAATCAGCGTATATCCAGCTATGTTCTCCATTCATGTAATCTATAATTACACTAAAATTATTTTCGATTTCTTTAATAGATCATTACATTTCTCTGGTATAAATCATTGCTATGATTTTCACAAATCTGCACTTTACATTAGTTGAAAAGATATAGCCATCAGTTTTCCAGCTTCCTAACTGCATATATTTTAAAGTTCATTCTGGGTGCCTGCCAAGTTATTTTCAAGATTCTGATTATTAGTTCACATTTGAATTTATATTACCCTTCAACCTGACCTTTGCCATAAGCAGCAGCTCTGATTTGGAGATGTGTAGTTTGTTAAATCTCATTTTTTATTCTTTAATATCTCAGAAAGATATTGCTTCCTACAAATTGGCAATTTTACTTTTGGAAAGAGATGCAAAGGATCCAAGATCACCTTGGGGGCTTTAAAATAAGTTGTCTGATAATTTGCCAGGGGAAATTTCAAATACCCATGGTTCACACTGCTAAGTACATGACCTTTTCATCAGTTTTTGCTCCTGTAATTATGTTGTTGAATTCCTCATTTATAAATTATATATACTTATATCCTGTGGTGGATACATATTTGTGTGTGTGTGTGTGTTTAATTTATAGTAATATCCTTTCAAATTACTAAATGAAAGGAATTTTTAAGTAATTTCATCATCTCAGAAAAGGAGATCTTTTAAACCTGATTTCAATATAATTCGTTATTTGAATCAATTTAAAAATTATAAGATTTGTCTGCTCAGATGATCATTAGCATTTTTTAGCAACAAAATACTTTAAGGTATGCACATTGTTTTCTTAAGACACAATGCTGTTGCACACTTAATAGACTACAGTAATGTAAACATAACTTTTGTATGCACTGGGAAACAACAACAAAAGAAAAATATATTGTCATCCTATATAAAGCAAATGGACACAAGTGGGATTAGCTATTTGTGTACTTGCCACACAGGCATTTTCTCACTTCTGCCAGTCTTGAAGCCCATGACTTTAATGACTCCATAACTGCAATCCCAGCATCAACCATCCTCAGCAAGCTGCACATAATATCACCCATATCCCATAACAAAATGAGAAGTTTGGATTGTATTGGTGCTTGGTATTCATAGAAACTCTTAGTTCAGGTATTTCTAATACTGGCTGTAAATCAGAATCCGATGTACAGTGTCTGAAAAATTATCTAAAACTGGGAAGTAAGGTAAAAAAAGGATGATACATCTTTTCAGTGTTACATAAGGGCAAAGGCTACTAAAAATCATTTTGAGAAATAACCTAAATCAACCTAATATGCTTAGTTTTATTCTCTATTACCTCTGATTAAACTCTTAGATGTAGAAAAGTTACAGTTAGCTTGTAAACTTTTGTCTCATAGAGATATAAAAATTTGTCCTGTGAAACATATAACCCTAGAGATGGTATTTCATGGCCAAGGTGGACATTAACCAATTTACTAACCTGCTCAGTGACCCTCTCCTCCTATACATAGCCTAGCTTCTCAGATGCTGTTTGAATCAATAATACTATCATTAATATATCATGTTAATGAAACCCTTATTAATTAATAAGTTAGATAAAATTTTGACATGTGTTTATATTATTTGCCTGAGAGTCATGACTTTTAAGCTATTGGAAAATTATAGTTTAACAATCACTTTCAAACTATGTGGATATCTGAGCCATGTCACAGGCTTCCAACATTTGCAGGACACTATCCAAGAGTCCATAGATTTTCCAGAATAACATTAAGGAAAACTCAGCAAAATGATGAAGTCTGTGATGCCGTGTTCTGATTTCTTCTACTCATACCCAGTTCATGCCTCAGTCTTGTTAAAGGCTCCATCTAGCATGCCTTTCCTCATCTTCAGGACCCATTTAAATACAACCTGCTCTGAGTCTTGCTTTATTCCTAGCCACCTGTACTCCAGAAAAAGTTAATTTCACTCTTATTGCAATCTGATAGTATTTTACTTACTTTTCTATTGTATCGTAAATTTTGTTCTTTTTTTTTTTTTTTTTTTTTTTTGAGATGGAGTCTTACTCTGTTGCCCCAGCTGGAGTGCAGTGGCTTGATCTCAGCTCACTACAACCTCCGCCTCCTAGGTTTAAGTGATTCTCCTACCTCAGCCTTCCTAGTAACTGCAATAACAGGCATGTGCCACCACGCCCAGCTGATTTTTGTGTTTTTTATTTTTATTTTTTTGAGACAGAGTCTCACTCTGTTGCCCAGGCTGAAGTGCAGTGGTGTGGTGATCTCGGCTCACTGCAAACTCCACCTCCCTTGTTCATGCCATTCTCCTGCCTCAGCCTCCCAAGTGGCTGGGACTACAGGCACCCGCCACCACGCCCGGCTAATTTTTTGTATTGTTAGTAGGGATGGGGTTTCACCATGTTAGCCAGGATGGTTTCGATCTCCTGACCTCATGATCCACCAGTCTCGGCCTCCCAAAGTGCTGGGATTACAGGCATGAGCCACTGTGCCCGGCCAATTTTTGTATTTTTAGTAGAAACAAGGTTTCACCATGTAGGTCATGGTTGTCCAGGCGGGTCTCAAACTCCTGACCTCAGGTGATCCACCCGCCTGGGACTCTCAAAGTGCTGAGATTACAGGTGTGAGCCACCATGCCTGACCTCATGTTTAGCATTGTCATTAAACAATCATTTACTTAGGTAGAAATCATGTCTTAGTCATTTCTTTTCAGCCAGCTCTTAACCCACTGGCAAGACAATGTATACAAAAGGCAAGTATGCTGACAAAGTCACTCAAGGAACAAATAACAAAGGAACAAGTTGATAATCGAAAGAGTACACTCATAGTTACACTAAGGCAAATAAGTCAATCTGATAAAAAGAAGAGCGAGTTGTATTGGAAAGGAGTAAGGTAGCAAATGATAAGATGATGGATGGCCAAATCAGGAATGACCTTGCATACAGGTTAGTAAAAATATTTTAATTAGAGGAATTGACTTCAGTATCTTTATGCCAGGTTCCAAATGCTTTGCTTTTGTGAAAGTATAAAAATTTTATTTAAACAATTTGTTTCAATGGTCTAAAACTTCACCTAACTCAACATACTATACATACAATTTTGCTAGCATTGCTTATAAACTTTAAAACATGTGCAATTAAACAATAACTGGGCTCCTCATCACCTAGTGAGATTTAGTAAGAAAATAATTTTCAGCTACACTACAGTTTGAAGAGTAGGAAAAATTATATTTTTCAGTTTAACTCCTAATATGGAATAAAACATGAATTTTTTTTCCATCTCTCTCGAGGGAATATTTCAGATTCACTGAAGAGCTATGAGATAAAAGAAACAGAAAAAGTTTTTTATAGAATTTTTTCAAAGGAAAATTTATTTTTGAAAGTAGAAGGTTTTTTCCCAAGTTCATGCGAACTGCATTTTTTTTCTGTGTCTAAGTCCCGACCTGCTCCTGTGTTGTGCCTTGCTTTATTTCCCAGCTTTTTCTGGTTTCCTTTCATCTGTCTCCTTGTTAAGTTGTATCTTCTGTGAAGAATTAGACCTGAAGGTTTTAGTGTTTTTTTTTCAGTTTTTCTTAAATCGAGTGTGGTTGCAATCAGAAAACTGTTTGGAGAGGTGAAAGGCAGCAAGAAAGGAGTATAGAGAAGGCTGTGCTGAAAAGAAAGACCAAGGAGGAACAGAGTGAAGAAGGAAAAGCTCTGCTAGCAATTAACACAGGGTGGCCTTTTCTCATCAGGAGCTGAAGAAATATTTCATGAAGTAGAAGAAATGACTCATAAGCTACCTATGAACTCTTTTTTATATATAGACTATATATATATTTTGTTGCATAAACACTTCTCAGTTAATGGAATAACTACATTTAGAGATTTGAACTCTGCTTTAGAAGCAATATTAACTTCACCCAAAACGTTTAGAAATAACTGGAAGAGAATGGATGAACTTCTGGAAAATTCTACAGTGAATTCAAATTAGAGAAATCCTCAAAATTCATTTGTCTAAATTGTTACAACGAACCAATAATTAGATATTAGTGTTCTAGACTAAGTGTGCATCTTCATTTCTTAGTTTTTCTTCTCTAACTTATACCCAGTAATCCTAACTCTTTTATTTAATCCAATCCTTTTGTTTGTTCATTTAATGAGAGAGGAAACTAATGCATCTAAGCTTTACTTTGTTTGCAAAATTCAACTACTGAGCATCAACCTTCCCCATTTTCTTAAATTCTAATTGGCAGACCAGATTGCAATAATTCCTCCAGCCCTCCTCTTCAGAAGGTGGCAATTTAACTATTAATTAAAGCTAAAGAATCTGATCCTTGTTTCACCTTGATAATCAGAGGCACTCTGCGAAGTCTATTAGAATTAGTTTTCAGTGGGCTGATTAGGATAATATTGAGACAGGAAATTTTAAAATGCTATACTTAGAAATGGGTCAGGAGACAGAAGAAAATATATTTCTATACTGAAGAAAACAAAACAACAATTTAAATCAAGGCTTGTTTTTCCTGCTCCTCCTGAATAATAACTTGGGATTTTCACCAGCAATTAAATACATTTAATTTTTTTTAACTTTTATATTTGTGTTGGAAGCCTAATTCTGAAAAGCTGTGTGAAAATTACTGTTATATAAAAGCAATTTAATACTAGAAAGCAAACACAAAAACCGAGAAGAGTCAGGATGGTTAGAAAGTTGGTATATTATATGGAATCTTATATTTCTTCTCTCTCCCTGGGAAGATAGTTACTACCCATTGTAAAAGTGAACTGCTGAGATAGCAATTGCCTTTCAACTACCCCTGGTAGCTCTGTTCCTCATTATTATAGATATAGTAGATCCTTTGATCAGGCTTAATGAAACGTTTGGCTCCCCAAGATGCAGGCTGAACCTCCGTGACCCATGATAGTTTGTAATTGTCCTGGAACAAACTTAGTCTCCCCCATTATGGGCTTATTTATGAGAATAAGTTTGTGGTGAGTAATCCTAGCTGACTTTCTAGCATATGCCGCTCAGCCTGGCTCTTTTATTTCACTTCTTCTGTGTATAGTAACGTGTAATGGTAAAATCGTATGTTTTGTGGGAATATGGATCCCCCAAAAGAAAACCCGCCACTTTTCCTGTATTTAAAAGTGAAGAAATCTTAAAGAAATAAAAAGAGATAGCTTTTATTTAGATGAGAGAAGTTTTAGGACTATAAAAAAGAATATTGAATTTACCATTGCTCTGATATGGAAATGACAAATTTTTCATACATTTATTATACCAACAAATGAGAGAGAGAGAGAGAAAAAGAGAGACTGAAATTTGTAAGACTGCCTTCTACTTCAAAAATCACTATTATTTCTTAGTTAAGTAAAAAAAAAATGAAATTTGAAAAGAAGCAAGAATGCTTGCATGATATTTATAATTTTAGTTCTACATCTATGTAACATTTAATTATCTAAAAGAATCACTTAAAATGTTCAGTTAAACTTTATGTCATACTGAAAACAATATAATTTTTAACAATGGTCTTCATAGATTTGAGACTGTAATCAGAAACATAACCTTCATGCACGCCAAGCATTTACTGTATATATATATATGCATGAGTGCTTATGTTTTAATTGAAAGTAATTACATTAACTCACAGATATTTGTCCTAAGATTTAAAAACATATATAGGTGACATTTCTCTGCTCAGTCAGCTTCTGTTTTTGTTGTTGTTGGTTGTTCATTTGTCTTTGAGACAGGGTCTTACTCTGTCACCCAGGCTGGAGGGCGGTAGTGCCATCATGGTTCACTGCAGCCTCGACCTCCTGGGCTCAGATGATCCTTCTGCCTCAGCTTCCCCAGTAGCTAAGACTACAAGTACACACCTCAACACCTGGCTAATTTTTGTATTTTTTGTAGAGATGAGGTTTCACCATGTTGCCCAGACTGGTCTCAAACTCCTGGGCTCAAGTGATCCCCCTACCCAAATGCTGAGATAACAGGTGTGAGTCACCATGCCTGGTCAATCAGCTCTTTTAGAATCTCTGATCTTCATGCATTTGCTTGATTGTCTCAGCAGGTTTTTCTTTTATTGTGTGAATGCCTGTACTAACTAATAATAAAACTACTTAAGTATTTCTTGTTTGTTTGAGATATATCCAGTGGAAACTACACAATGAATTTATCAATTTTGAAATAAATTTGTATTTCTATCATGATAGCATATACATTGGCAAACAGCAGCATATTGTTCAACAGTATATTATCAAAGACTAACATCAATCAACTAAGAAAGCCATGGGCTGCTTTCAATAGTTGTTTTGCTCTCCTAGACCTTCATTGTTATGGAAAGCAAATAAATATACAAATATGTGGCACAAATAGTGGCATTTGATTAATATAATTGGTTAGAAATTTTATGTTACCTTTCTTTTGTTTTGGTGGGGCAACTCTCCTTGCTGAATAGAAGTTGTGATTTGGTATGAATTTATATTAAAGAGCTAATGCCTGTTGTACCATAACTGTTGGAAAGCTGTGAGAATAGCAGGTGAGAGTAGCTGGTAGAGCTTTGAGCCACATTCTAAAAGATATGCACAATGGTCATGCCATTCACCAAGAAACTTTGCTGAGTTGCTTCAATTATCTCCACAAAGTCCTTGCTGCCCAGTCAGAGGTGGTTAACTTGTCAACCCTCAACACCTAGGGTGAACTCTGCTTACTTTTCTTTCAGGATTTTTCTATTATAATTTTTTTCCCCAAAGACCCTGGAGTACTTTTTCTGACCAATATTTAGTTGAATAAATATCCTAAGGTTTTTCTCCATAGGCTTATAACGGGATATTTATTTAGATTTATAAACAAAAAGGAAGAATTTTGAAGTCAATGTACGTTTTTGTTCAAATGTAGTTAGAACATTTTAAGACCCCTAAAGACAACCTTGTATAACACTATGAACACTCTATGGTACAAATTATTGTATTGCTAACCTATTAGCAATTATAGTACTGCTAATTATTGTATTGTATCGCTAACACATGCATGCTAAACATGTATGTGTTTGTGCATTTATACATACTTATTTTTATATGCCACGAATAACACCGAAGTAATTGCTAAAAAAGGTTTCACAATAAAATTATGTAATTCTAAATAACAAAAAAAATTACAGCGACTTATTAGTGATCTACTGGCCACCAGAATATTTGTGGCTCCTTTATCTGTCATTGATTTTGGTAAGAGTCCACACAAAATTTCATCAGTTGGTCGGTAATTTACCTTATAAAGCTCAAAAATGAGTTAAGGATAAGAGTGAGAGTGCTGATTAAACAAGAATGGTAAAATAAAATATTGACAATTTGTAAAAATAGCTGAGGATACTTGGGGATTCATATATTTTAATATATTTTTTTCTGCTAATTTTTCTATTTCTGTTTATGTTGGTTTATATTTCTAAATTTCCGTAATACAAAAGTATCATATTTCTCATTGACTAACTCTGTACAATTTGAAGAGATAATTTTTTTGGGAGTTACAAAAGCAACAGAGAAAATGTCTTCTCTCTTTTGTCTAGTGTTAAGCCTATGATCTATAAAAGTTTAGACATTCAAAAATACTTAAGCTTGAAAAATGAACAAAGTTAAAGTGTTCTGGGAGGGTGCAATGGTGGTGTCAAAAGACTAAATGGTGGCTAAATCAGAAAATAATTGAATGAATTATAAACATCATATGTAAATATTAACATATCCTTTCATTGATTACTTGGATTACCTCTATGGCAAGTATGTTTGACCACAGCTTGTTTTTTCAGACACCACTAAACTTAACTTTTTCTCTAATAAAACTATTAAATACATCTAATTTCAAGTGTTGATTATAGTGTTGAAACAAAAGCTTGTACATAGTTTAGAGCAGAACCGGAAAAGATATCAAAATGAAAGTAATTAAAAATTATTCTTGCATATTCCACAAAATAAAAAGTGACAAAACATTATTTATGTAAAATATGCAAAGACAAAAAAGTAAAATAAAATCTTATGTAAAAACATTTATAAAAGGACAATTTTACTTCTTGGAAAAGGTATTTGTTTTCTTTTGGAAAATTCACCCTATACTCAAATAATAATGCTGATATGGAATAAATATTCATCAAGAGACAAATTGTGAAATTGCTTTATTTCACCAAATAATATTATTTTACTTGTGAAACTGAATAAGGAACACATTTATGTTAATTGCATAGCTTGCAATTTTGTACTCCATTTCCAGGAGCTTAGACGCAATATTATTAACTTTCCAAAAAATTAACACATGTATCTACTTTGATTTTCTCCAAAACACTGAGAGAGAACACTAATCAATTGTCTATAAATACCTTTGGAACATAGACTTGCTTGATAATTTTACTAGTACACTGTAGACCAGCTATAAAGAATTAGGATGTAAATGAAGTGCTGTATTGCCATGACCTAATCATATCAATTATAGGCAATTATAACATATTTATCTTGAACATTGAGAATTACTTACTAGAGTAATTGCCAAATACAAAATGTGTTTATTTGATGAACTGGGGTGGTAACAAGTACTACTTTGTAATCTAAATCTAGAATGTAAAGATTACATCGAATAAGTCAGTCATAAAACTGACATAAAGGATGCATTTACATCTAGGAACATGTTATCTTTACACATTAAAATATTTTATATCTTGTAGGGAAAATTTTCTGCTTATATTTTAAATACTCCATTAATTTATTTAAATAAATTTCATTATTTAAAAAAAAGAATAGTACTTTTCCAAGTTTCCATAATCAAAACAAAGTAAAATAAACTTTGAAAAATCTGGTCCCACTCATATCTCATTCATCATATTTCTCCTCCCACTATGGAAAATTACTTTCTTCCCCTGTATATCTTTGCAGTGTTTCCTTATCGAGAAAGCAAGTAAATACAAGTATATATTCTTATTTCCCTTGGGTTCTTCCATACAAAATTAGCACACTATATGTACTCTATTGTGACCTCTTTTACCTACTCAGCAGTTGCACATGGAGCTATACTCATATCATTTTATAGAGAGTTTCATCACTTTTTAAATAATTTTCTATTGTTGATGGACTTTTCCCCTTTATATTGAAAAGAAAACCTGAATTTTTCAGCATGCTTTATAAATCCTACATAATATGTATGTCCCTCCCTTATTTTTCTGATATTATGTTATGCCAATCTCTTCCACACCCACCAAACTTCCAGCATATCAGCGTTCTTTCCAGTTTGGGGATATTTTAATAAGCGACTTTAATCTTTATTTAATATATAAATTGCCTATGGTACTTATAAGTATATAAGTAGATACACATCTTATTTTGATTCCTTTAAATATACTAATGAATACATTATGAGCCATAATGTTGAATTTATAATGTTTAATGTTTATAATATTGAATTCAACATGCTGATTATTTAAGAATTGTATTAGTTTTCTATTGTTGCTGTAACAAATGGACACAAAACTAGTAGCTTAAAACAATACAAAGGTATTATTTCATAATTCTGTAAGTCTAAAGTCAGTCTGATAGGAATCTCTTGGGTTGGAATCAAAGCATCAGCAGGTTTGTGTTCCTTTCTGGAGAAACAACTTTCTTTTGTGCTATGCCAAGAAAACTCCAACTTTACCCTAAGAACGATGCTCAGTGAATGAGTCCCTTTGCTCTCATCTTTCTCCTTACTACATTTGCCCCATTCACTTACCTACTTAGCACTCACTTTCACACTGCAGATGGGAATGGGTTTATGGGCACCCCTCTTAGTCAGTCAGTGCCTTGGAAGCCATCATTAAGAATTCTTTACTTTCAATTAGGAAGTCAACCTATAATCATCATGCTTTATTCAAACCTGTGTATCACTGATTTTCACTATAGAGTGCAATTCCCTTCAGAGCAGGAATAATCAGTCCTGGGCTTCAGATCACATATAAAGGGAACTGAATCGTATTCCATGAGGAGCCTCTTTCCTGATTCTGTGAATACTACTTCTTTCCATGTATTGTAAAAGGAATTACCAAATTATTTACCTGGAACAGTCTTCTATAGAACTTCGCAGAAGTGCAGAGCAAATCAGTATGTTTATGCAAACATGCACACACACACAAACAGAACATGACTGCTATGATTTTATTAAGATTCAATTCTCCTTAGTTTGAAGTTCAGCCCCACACTGAGGATATTTCTCTTAGAATTATGGACCTATAGGGCCAGAGTCCTTTTATACAAGAAAAATGTTCAAAATAAGCCTGACAATAATAAATAATTAACCATCAACATCTTATTTTTGTTTGGTATGTAAGTATTGTTTGAATATGATGGAGTTTGCTCTGTTCAATTGTAATTAATTTTCTGTTGACTCTCCAGGCTTCTTCTTCACAATGAAAGCTTCGAAACGGAAAGGCACTTGCATGCCAGCATATTTGCCCAGCTGTGCGGTAATTGTCTTAAATGTGAACGGATGGAAGAAAAACAAACAATGAGAGACTTTGTCCTCAACCCCAGACACTGACAATGAAACCATCCAAAGCAAAAATGACATTGAGAGTGAAAATAAAACCTAGCCCAACCTGAATGAGTGTTCTGTTTGTTTTTGAAATGAGATATTCTGTCACAAAAAGTGTTGAGGCTTACTCTGGTGTCTCCAGGTTAAGGCTTGAAATAAAATTTACAGAGAATTTCAAATGATTATTTAAAGAAATTTAATTTCTTCTATGGTCTAAATTGGTTTAATATTTACTATTTTTAATTTTTATTCTTTAGGTGAATAAATTTATATGTAATAAAAATGACTACATAATTTATATTAAATATGGAAATAAAGTAGCTGAGGTTTTTTAAGGTATACATTCTCAAAAGGTGATATGGTTTGGCTGTGTCCTAACCCAAATTGCATCTTGAATTGTAGCTCCCATAATCCCCATGTGTCGTGGGAAGGACCTGGTGGCAGGTAATTGAATAATGAGTGTGTATTCTTTTATGCTGTTCTCGTGATACTGAATAAGTCTCACGAGATCTGATGGTTTTATAAAGGGCAATTTCCCTGCACATGCTCTTTTGCCTGCCATCATCTAAGACATGCCTTTGTTCCTCCTTTGCCTTCTTCTGTGATTGTGAGGCCTCCCCAGCCATGTGGAACTCTGATTCCATTAAACTTCTTTTCCTTCATAAATCATCCAGGCTCAGGTATTTCTTCAAAGCAATATGAAAATGGACTAATACAAAATGTGTGCTTAGGTCAGAAAACTCAAATGGCTGTTCATTTGATATCTCCAAGACTCACTTTAAGTGTTAATGCAGCAGTTTTCAACCCTGGCTGTGTATTAGAACTGACTTGGAGGTTAAAAACAAAACACACACACACACAAACAAAACAACCAGGGCTGTCTCTACCCCTAACAACTCTGATTTAATAGATCTGCCATAGGGCCTAGGCATTGACCTTTTTAAGTACCCTCCCTCCACCCTTAATGATGGGTAGCATGGATGTAGAGTCACTGCTAAAGAGAGAATCTTTTCCTAAGTTCATCCACATCTCAGCTGCTCTCCATATTGCTCTAAACTCTGGTGCTTCTGCTTATTTAGTTGCTGGTTGTTTTCAATTTCAGAATTACCACTTCTAATTGCCATTGCCAAGCTTCCCTTAGCAGAATGGTGATATACAGAAAGACCATTTTCTGTTTTTTTTAATCCCTCAAAACAAATTGAGATTATTTGGAGTATAAAAGGAATTACACTGTGAAATGAAAAAGGCAGGGTCTGTTTCCAGATGAAAGAGAACGTATAAACTGCTCAGACAGAATATCTTTCAGGGCAAAGCCGAGTTCTAAACATTGCTTTCATATGGTGACTCTATGCCCTTTCTGTACCAGAGACATAGCACTTTCCACATTTCTGGAGCATGAACATCTGTTCCCCCTTTGAAATTTCAATGTTTGTAATTAGTTCGCTCCTAGGATTTTGCAGGGGTTTGCATCCTCCTGTCTCTCCTTAGGCATTCCATAGGATACAATATTCTGCAGAGACATATTGCCCGTTACCTAAATAACTCCTGAATATGACCATACATGAGTACAGTAGTTATAAATAATATTGGTTGAGAGTAACAGAGACCTGAAATGTAGGTACTTAAATAGTCTTATTGTGTATTTCTTTCACTCATAATTATATGGATAATGCAATCCTGAAATGAAGTGAGAGCTGTAAATTTGCCGGGGCCAAAAGAGCTTCTAGCTTTCTATACTCCATTACTAGGGTATAGCCTTCAGTGCATGATCCATTACAAAGTTCCAGTTATATCCAGCAAGATAAAAGAAAAGAACATTTTCTGAAATCTACCTGGCAGCACTTCTTATATCTAATTTTCATGAATTTGATCACATGACAACATCTATAAAAAGGCAAACTAGAAAATATAGTCTTCATTCCAGGTAATGAGGTGTTCAGCAAAAATAAAATGGGAGTGTTTTGAGGAGGAGAACGGGTGCTGGAGGTCAGTAGGTAAGGGTCTTTGCACCAGAGGATTCAGTATAACAATGTAAAGTAGGATTTGGAACTAAGGTAAGCAAAAGTGTAGAGTAGGTTTTGGTGCTGTAAAATCAGTCACCACAATGGGGTGAAAATATATGTGGTGGCTGCAATGGTACATTGCTTGTGCTCCTTTCGGGACCCAGAGACACTAACACATTTCCCCAGCTGGTAGGAACATTGGCTATAGATAGCTTGCAACTAAGTCCTTGGGACATTTCTTTGGCTAAAAGGAGTTGCCTCACTGACAGTTATGTCCCATGCCCTATAGGGCAGCCAAAATCTGGTAATTGTTCAATGCAGAGGGACAAAGACCTGCCACCTTGCTTTAATCCTGGACAATTCTGAAGCACTCTCTCAACTCCTGAGCTCCTGAGCAGGCCAAGGCTGTGGTTGCATCTCCATCTCAGTTCAGATTCTCCCTCTACATAATCCTGATTTCCATACTTCTTTACAAGTATTTTCCTCAAAAGCACTCATAAATATACCTGGTACATGCAGAACTCTTTCACAGAAACTGTTTTCCCACAAACCAAACCAAGGAGAGTTGATAGCAGAAGTTGTCTTAAGATACACACTTTTGAAAGGAATTTGAGCTGGGTCATCAGCAGTTAGCAATGATCTCCTCATTTTTGACAAGGTAGAAAATTACTAGCCCCTAGTATTCTACAGTGCCACAATTGTTAAAGCTTTCCTCTGTGTAGAACTAGGATAGGATACCCATAGAAAGGAATGCACTAGTGCCTGCAATGTATCACACTTTTAGGAAGTTTGGGAAAAATAGAAGTTATGAGGATTATGGGATTATTGTTGACATTCATTGGGTATTATCAGCGTGCTGGCAACAGACAATGAAAAGCTGAGGGCAACTGCTGGCAGATTTAAAGAGACGTTTGAAAATAAGGGTTTCTCATTAGCTGCATGTGAAAAGTTTTTTTGTCTCTTGGAAAGGGAGAACAGAAAATCTGAGAACTAGGCTCAGAAATTAAATATCTAAGAGTAAAGGAAATCCAAGGACACTTGAATTTTCAACTGTATCAAGTCTTCTATCCCAAGGCCTGGCCCCTGATAGGCTGAGTCTTGGAATGGAGATACCTAGATAGATGGACTCAAGAATCTTGTCATCTCAGATATCTCAGATCTCTGGACCAGTAGAAATGTCTCAGTACTCTCTGCTAAAGGCCAGTGCCCTCCCTGGCTTGAAGACAATGCAGATGCCTCCTTAGTTTTCTGTTCTCTCTCCCTGTTGTATAGACCCCTCCTATCCTTACTTCCTCTCTTAGGGACAAAACAAATAACTGGGGTCCAGTTACAACATAACCTGGAGGAGAAGTATTGGTCATCCAAGGAAGGAAGTGAAATACCTGCTAAATTTTCTAAATGTCCTAGAAAACATGTTATGACAAGAGCCAGGAAGAAAAACTGGGGCTGGATTATGAAAGTTCCATATTGAGGGATGTGAAGCATAAAGTTGGATAGGAAAGAGAGATTGTTCAAATGAGCAGTGCCTCCTGATACAAGAATTAATAAATTTAGTTTCAAGGGAGATTGGAAAATGATGCTAGCATGCTACTAAGGATGGCTCTTGGAAGCTTGACAAAGGGTGTGGTCCAAATAAAGTAAAGTAGAAATGCTGTATTGTTAAGTCAGATAGAGAAGAAGAGAATAAAAGGCTCAGAGAAGTATTCAGCCTGGAGTGGATACATTATTAAGGCTGGAAAACTCATCACTGGTCTCTAGTCTCTTGAAGGACCTAAAGGACACTTCATTTACCAAAGTGATAAGAAATACACTGGTGATCAGGGTACTGGCGTTGTTGAGACAACTCTCTGCTCTAGAATAGGGTTGCCTGTGGGAGATGCTGTTGCAGAACGGGCTCCCTGATAGCAGTGGGGGTGATAGGCTCTAGACTTAATAGAGACCATATTGTGGTGCTTAATCATTAGAGGCAAGGCAGTCTGTAATGGATGGCATAGTGATATTGGGAGGGCAAGCTGATTTGTGAAAAGCTTTGGAGATAATAGAGTATGGTATTCTTAGAGCAACATAAGTTGGGTAGTCAACAAGGGTATCAGATGATCAACACTGAGAGCAGCCACTCTAATAGGAATCCACAATATCTTTTCCCGTTTCTTGACCTGATATAGTTTTGTAAATCAGAAACTTCTATCTGAAGGAGAGGCAGAGTCCCATTGAGAAAGGACCTGAAAATACCACAACAAGGTTATGGAGAAATAACCCCTCTAGACCTTCTGCAAAAGGATCTATGACCATTTATGTAGGTTACCACAACAAGTTTATGGAGAAATAACCCCTCTAGACCTTCTGCAAAAGGATCTATGACCATTTATGTAGGTAACCACAACAGGGGTCAAAACTAATGTATGCAGGATTTAAGTTGCCATAATACTGGGGATTTGAGGCATCATCATGACCCACTTCTTAACCCTACCATTTGAATGGGGGTAGTTGGGACACAGGTAATAAATCCAGTCCTGACCATGCCTGGCTCTCAGTGAGTGTTCTGTATCTCTGAATGTATATACAGGTCATTTTGCTGGTCTTCAAATGTATAACTCAGTGGAAATAATTGGTAGTTGAAAGAAATCCCCAAAATACTTCACTAGCCTATATGACCTGTCATAGTGTGTTGGGCCAAGAAGAAACTTCTGAAACTGTTCCTCTCCTGGGAAAGATAGTACAAAAGCAATATCAACTTCTAGAGAAAATAGAAGAGATTAGCTCTGTTCTAAATTATCTATGGGATTCAGGGGTTTGGTCCTCATTATATCCCCATTTATTTCAAAATCTAGCTTCTACAAAGAAGATGGATCCTGGCAGACGACAGTGGAATATCACAAACCCGACCAAGTAGTAACCTTAATTTTAGCTGCTTTGCCAAATATGGTGTCTTTGTGAGAGCAGCTTAACTCAGTCTCAGGCATGCATCCATGATCAGGTGAAAGCATTTCTATTTTCATCCCTTTTAAGAGAAAAGATCAAAACCAGTTCTCATTTATGTGGGACAAACATAAGAACACATTTAACACTGTGCTCCAAGGCTATGCTAATTCTTCCGCCTTCTGCCTTAGTAAAATCAGAAGGGGCCTGGACCATCTGGACATTTCACAGAAGATAAAATTGGTCCACTATTTTGATGACATTAACTTAATTAAACCAGATGAGCAAGACATGGCAAATATATTGGAGGCCTTCATAAGACACATATATTCCAGAACAGGGATACAAAACCTGTAAACTTTCAAGGCCCTAAAATTTTTGGAATGGTCTGGTCCATGTCAGGAATACCTCTCCAAAATGAAGAGCAGAACACTTGGGCTGTTACCACTTTTGGCTAGTATTCATAAGGCTACTGTGAACATTACTGTATCTGTTTGAGTCCCTGCTTTCAGTTCTTTTGGGTACATACCTGGAAGTGGAATTACTAATACAGCCAAACATTTACTTTTATTTTGCTTTTCAAAGTAATCACATTTCATGGTTTTAAAAGTCAAACAGTTCTGTACTGTTTGTAACGAAAAACAGCAGTTACCTGTCCTACGTCTCTTTGCCCCGATTCCTTCCTCATTGTCATCCACTTTAAACTCTTCAGCTGTTTGTTTTACTTACCATATTTATAAATTTCTTCTGATTTGCTGATTTTTCTACATTAGAGATTATACTTATTTCTCACTATAGAAGATAAAGACTTAACTCCTATATACCATAATGGTAAAGTGTTTGAAAACATAGCTACAGTAAGTTCTCCCATCTCTCAACAAAGTTATTTAAAGAAAAGAGAAAAAGCTAAAACATTTGAGAAATTTAATGCCAATAAAGTAAAATCTGAAAAATGAGAAAACGAATCAAAGGGAACATAAGTAGAAAAGATAGGCAAAAAAAAAATTCTATACACATATATTTAGACTCTAAAAAAACTAAAAATAACCAGAGAATTAATATTGAACATGATAATTTAAGACTATAATTCCCAGTGTTGTGAAGTAAAAGAGGACACATTTTACTACAACTAGCCAAAAGCAAGCTGAATAAGCTATGTTTAAATCAGAGAAAGTGGCCATCAAAGCAGAGAATATTAAAGGAACTATGACCATTTCATCATAACAATTAGGTCAACGTTCTTAGAAGACTTACAAACCTCAAACATGTATACGCTGAACAAGAGTGCTTCAAGGTATACATGGCAAAACAACAGAATAGAGGGACAAGCTCGCAATTATATTTGAAGGCTTTACTACACTATCTCAATAATGGATAGAAAAAAATAGATAATAATAGAGAAAACTTGAACACCATCAATCAAACTGGCCTTATCAACACTTTTAGAACACTCTCCTCAACGAAAAGAGAATATACATTGTTTTTCAGTGTACATAAAATATTTTTAAAAGTACCGTATCCTGGCCGGGCGCGGTGGCTCACGCTTGTAATCCCAGCATTTTGGGAGGCCGAGGCGGGTGGATCACGAGGTCAGGAGGTCGAGACCAAGGTGAAACCCCGTCTCTACTAAAAAAAAAAATACAAAAAATTAGCCGGGCG